>NW_026708790.1:107500-330000 GCF_902713425.1 Acipenser ruthenus
TAAGCTTTTAGCTACCGGGGTATGCAAATATATATATATATATATATATATATATATATATATATATATATATATTGCATGCACCTCCGGAATGAAGCAACCGGAGGTGGATGGAAAGACTCCATATCGTAGCTAGCGGGGCATGCAAGACTCCATATCGGAGCTACCGGGGCATGCAATTATATATATATATATATATATATATATATATATATATATATATATATATATATATATATATATATATATATATATTTTATATATATTTTTTTTCTTTTTTCTTTTTTTTTGGATTTTAGGAGTTAGGATGGTATTTACTCGCGCATAGGTTTGAATGTTATTTCCGAATCTCTCCTTTAACATGTTTGAAGGGGACACTGTATTACTTAAAACGTGGATTAACGTCTTAAATCGTGTTAAAAGTGAGCAGTTACCTTGGAATTACACACCAGGTTCAGACGCAATGATTGGACTTATGTATCCGCAGGCGACCTGAGACTCACCGTTTCAACGGTGTCAGGAGTGCTCAACAGAAAAGAATGCATAGAGAAAAATATTGTATACTGGCCAAGGGCTTTGGTTTTGCCCAGAGCCGTATATATATATATATATATCTGAGACTCATATATATATATATATATATATATATATATATATATATATATATATATATATATATTGCATGCACCTCCGGAATGAAGCAACCGGAGGTTGATGGAAAGACTCCATATCGTAGCTAGCGAGGCATGCAAGACTCCATATCGGAGCTACCGGGGCATGCAATTATATATATATATATATATATATATATATATATATATATATATATATATATATATATATATATATATATACATATATATATATATTAATTATTAATATATATATATATATATATATATATATATATATATATATATATATATATATATATATATATATATATATATATTATAATAATATTATTATTATATATATATATTATTAATATATATATATATATATATATATTAATTAAAGATATTTTTTTTCTTTTTTCTTTTTTTTTTTGGATGTTAGGAGTTAGGATGGTATTTACTCGCGCATAGGTTTGAATGTTATTTCCGAATCTCTCCTTTAACATGTCTGAAGGGGACACTGTATTACTTAAAACGTGAATTAACGTCTTAAATCGTGTTAAAAGTGAGCAGTTACCTGGGATTACACACCAGGTTCAGACGCAATGATTGGACTTATGTATCCGCAGGCGACCTGAGACTCACCGTTTCAACGGTGTCAGGAGTGCTCAACAGAAAAGAATGCATAGAGAAAAATATTGTATTCTGGCCAAGGGCTTTGGTTTTGCCCAGAGCCGTAACTAAGCTTTTAGCTACCGGGGCATACAAATATATATATATATATATATATATATATATATATATATATATATATATATATATATATATATATATATATATATATATATACAAGGGCGTAGGTTTGGTTTGAACATTGGTGGGGTCACAATTTTGTAGGGGGGCGGAGTCACGGTCGCTAGTGGGGTTCGGGGGCATGCCCCCCCGGGAAGAAATTTTTTAGTAGACAGCTATTAAATGGTAACTTCTGGTGGCTTGAAATGAATGCTGGACATGAATCGAGGACAGTTTGATTGACATGAAGTTGGCTGGTATACACTTAAAACACTATGATAAAGTGTCCATCCTGGAAGCTGGTTTGACATCCCTGCTGTAGAATTACTAATAACCTGAATTATAACCTATCCCAGCCTTACTGTAAGCTACCAATACCCCTGGCGCTACAAGCATGAGCACATGCACGCTCACGTGCTCTGCCTGCCACTCCTGTGTCTGTGCTGCTGCTCGTACCTAGGTGCATTGCTTCATTCACCTGATAAAATAATAAATTGATGCATGCCATATAGAGAGAAAATATATGGCTATGCTAACTTTATTTGCTGAGTATTACTATACAGCATTAGCCTACTATTATATCACAATGTGCCTCAAACAATAATATATCTCAAAACTGAGTCTAACACTTTCACTGTTATAATCACTAAGCCATTACAGACCCCACCTGCGACCCTGTTGCTCCACCTGCCTCTGTACTGCTTTTACCAGGCTGCACTGCTTCACTCGCCTGATAAAATGATAAATTGATGCATGCTGTTTAGAGAGAAAGTATTAGTAAATTATTTTTTCATTTGCTATGAGAATCATTATCAATTGTGTTTATTACTTTAATAACATCTTCCTACTTACACTTTGACTTTTTGTAAAAAAAAACTTCCTTATGTCCATCTTTATTTTTTTGGTTGCTATTATGCTTTAGTCACCTAAAGCCAAATTGAAGTGATTAGCTAACGTTAGTTGAATGACGATATCAAAACATGCTCACGCACTCGCACTCTCTCTCTCTCTCTCTCTCTCTCTCTCTCTCTCTCTCTCTCTCTCTCTCTCTCTCTCTCTCTCTCTCTCTCTCTCTCTCTCTCTCTCTCTCTCTCTCTCTCGCGCGCGCGCGCGCGCGCTGAGGATTGTGGGATTGTGGGAAGAGCTTGCGGAGAGGCGGTAGCGTTTGAACGCTGGTGCGGTAGGAGAGTGTTTTCGCTACTATATTTTTTGCAAATTTATATATTTAATTGTTAATTGTTTAGTTCGTTTATATATCTTTGTTTCGTTGCTTTGTTTGTACTTTCCCGTGTATAGAGTAGTGTGTGTGTGTGTAGGTCCCGTTATGGGATCTCACTCTGGAGGGCTGGGGGCTCTCAGCCGCCGACACGGGGTCAGCTGCTTGCCCGATGCCGGCGTGTCGGTGGAGGAGTGCCTGCTGGCAGTGGGAGAGGTGGTCGGGTGTGACAATATAATATCGGCATCCCGGATGAATAAAAGGTTTGTCGTGTTTTTAAAAGAGGTATCGCTGGTCAATCAGCTAGTGGAGGAAGGTTTTTCAGTGAAAGGAGATTTTATTCAAGTATCCCCCTTTGTAACCCCTGTTACCAAGGTAATCATGTCTAATGTGCCGCCGTTTTTAAAAAACGAGACCTTGGCAAATGAACTTGCCCGATATGGCAAACTGGTGTCCCCAATTAAAAATATACCATTAGGGTGCAGAAATACAAGTGTTAAGCACGTCCTGTCTTTTCGGAGACAGGCGTTTTTGCTGCTGAATAACCCGGGGGATGTGATTGATGTTGCTTGGAGCTTCAGTGTGGAAGGGACGGGCTGCGTAGTGTTTGTCAGCTCGGATACAATGCGGTGTTTTAACTGTGGGGAACAGGGACACCAGAGGAGAGCCTGCCCGAGAAAAAACAAAAATGAGGAAAGGCAGGAGCAGGGTACTGATGGCAGGGAGGAGGCTGGGGATGTTGGGGGTGAGCGGGAGGATGAGGCTGCTCCCCCATCGCAGCGCCAGCCGGAGTCTGCAGAGACCAGAGAGCCGTCGATCGGGATGAAGCCGCCCACACCACAGCCGAGGCTGAAGAGACTCAGCCACGGTCCGGCACAAAATAAAACTACCGAAAATGATGAGGGTTTTGTGATGGTAGCTAAAAAAAGACTTAAAAAACAAAAAAACAAAGAAGTTGCAGATCTGCCTAACAGCGAGCGGGGGACGGAGCAGAGCCCCGAGCCTGTGCTGGAGGGGAGCCTGCAGTCTCAGGCAGGGGGGTCTGTCCCTCCTGATATGGAGGGAGAGGGGAGCGGCACGGCGACGGGCTTACAACCCGGCGCGGTGCAGCGCTCTTCTCTCTCTGAACCCCAGCAAGCGGAGGCAGAGGCAGCGGTGACGGCTGTGGCTGTGCTGGGAGGAGGAGAGGAGAGCGGCGCGGGGGAGCTGGCAGCCGTGGACGGCGGAGCAGACAGCGAGGACGGAGCAGAGGAAATGGAGGGGGAGCTCTCTGACTCCTCGCTTATCTCTGACATCCCCGATAGCCAACCCGTTAACAGGGGGAAAAAAATCTATACCCTAGATGAATTTAAACAGTTTATGGAGAGTACAAAAGGGAAAAGGTGGGTTGAAATTGAAAACTTCTTCCCAGATCTGCGATTATTCCGCCACTCAGCACACATCGTCACACGAAAGGCAACATTAGAGGAGTTCGACCAGCAAAAAAGGTACCGTCTTAAAAAATATGTTCAAATAATTAAGAAAAAGAACGCTAATGTTGCCAAACAATAATTTTAAAAATGGATACTTCTTTTAAGAATTTTTTTATTGTTGCTTGTTTTACTCTGTCAGTTTTATTTTTTTTAGCCGCTATGGAAAAGTGCGTTTTTATTTCTTTTAACGTGAATGGCTGCAGACAGTCTTTTAAAAGAGCGCAGCTGTGTGAGTTTTTAGAGCAGAAGCGGGCGGGGGTCGCTCTGCTGCAGGAGACGCACTCAGACAGGGAGAATGAGGCGGCGTGGCTGGCAGAGTGGAGGGGGCCGTGTGTGCTGAGCCACGGCTCAAGCACCAGTGCAGGAGTGGCAATTTTATTTAAGCCCAGCCTAGGAGCAACAATTTTAGATATTGAAGAAATTGAAAAGGGGAGGTTATTAAAAGTGAGAGCAAGGTTGGGTGGTACTGTATTTGTTTTTATTAATATTTATGCACCAAATAAAGGAAGGGAACGCATTTTAATTTTTAATAAATTAAAGCAAGCTCTTTTAAATATTGATAATGATGATGTGGTGGTGGTGGGAGGAGATTTTAACTGCACTATTGATTTTACAATGGATAGAAATAATGAGGAACCCAATCCCCAATCCTCAAGTGAATTAGCTGCAGTTTTTCAGTTCAGTGGCCTGGTTGATGTCTGGAGGTGTCTGCACCCCAATGCAAGACAGTACACCTGGTCTCATTGTCGCGCACAACAAATATATAGAGCCAGGTTAGACCGCTTCTACACAACACACACTCATTTGAATAAATTCATTAAAGCCAATATCATCCCCAGTAGCCTCTCTGACCACCACTGCCTGTTAGTTACAGTAATACTCACCACTGACTCTCACAGCACCTCCTACTGGCATTTTAATTTAAAGCTATTACAGGACACACTTTTTGTAAAACAATTTAATGATTTTTGGAACATTTGGAAAAAAGAAAAAACAAATTATAAAAATATTAGGCAGTGGTGGGACATTGGCAAAACGCAGATTAAAATCTTTTGCCAGCAGTACACACTCAATTCAACCGGGTCACTGAACGCAGCAGTGAGAGAGCTGGAGTTGAAAATTCTCCAGTTAGAGAGCAGCCTGGACACAGATCACCAGGAGCAGACCCTGCAAACGCTGAGGGAGCAGAAACACATGCTGGGCAGCCTGCTGAAGGAAAGAGTGAAGGGGGCGCTGGTGCGCTCTCGCTTCATGGGGTTTAAAGACATGGACACCCCCTCCAGTTTCTTTTTTGGCTTGGAGAGGAGGAGAGCAGACAGCCGGAAGATGCACTGTGTCCGGACGCCTTGCGGCAGGGAGCTGTACAGCCGGGAGGAGATCAGCAGGGAGGCAGTAAAATTCTATTCTGAACTATACAGCAAAGAGCCTTGTGAGCAGAAGGATACAGACCTGCTGCTCCAGGATTTGCCCACCCTGAGCGAGGAAGAACAGAACCAATTAGACAAGCCACTAACATACCAGGAGCTGACCACTGCTGTTACACAGCTTTCAAATGGAAAAGCTCCTGGCATTGACGGACTGCCCACTGAATTTTTTAAAAGTTTCTGGACTGTGATTGGTGAGGACTTTTTGCAGGTGCTGGGAGAGAGCCTCCGAGATAAAGAACTGCCCCTCAGCTGCAGGCGGGCAGTAATCACACTACTGCCCAAGAAAGGAGACCTGTGTTTACTCAAAAACTGGAGACCTGTTTCGCTTTTATGTTCTGATTTTAAAATTATTTCAAAATGTCTGGCCAATAGACTAAAAATGTGTATAGGAGCTGTAATACACACGGACCAAACTTACTGCATACCGGGACGTTCCATTTTTGATAATTTGTTTTTAATTCGAGACTTTTTATCAATGGCTAAGACATGTGATTTGAATGTTGGGCTGGTTTCTTTAGATCAGGAGAAAGCGTTTGACAGGGTCGACCACACATACCTTTTTAAAACCCTGGAAGCCTTCGGGTTTGGCCCTGTTTTTATTTCTTATATCCAGCTTTTATATTGGAATGTTTTTAGCATTTTAAAGATTAACAATGGGCTGAGTCAGCCCTTCCCAGTGTGCAGGGGTATTAGGCAGGGCTGCTCCCTGTCTGGAATGCTTTATTCACTGGCCATAGAGCCCCTGCTGCACCTGCTGAGGGGCCGGCTGGTTGGCTGGGCAGTGCCCTCCTCACCCTCCTCTGTCGCAGTGAAGGTGTCCGCTTATGCAGACGATGTGAACGTGTTTGTGTGCAGTGACGGAGACATCAAGGCACTACAGCAGAGCCTGCACACATTCCAAGGAGCCTCTACAGCAAGAGTTAACTGGGCAAAGTGTGACACCTTCCTGTCAGGCAGTTGGCATGATTGCACCCCCCCTGTCCTGCCTGAGGCGCTGAGATGGGACAGGACAGGTATAAAAGTGCTGGGGGTGTTTTTTGGAGTGGAGATATATATGCAGAAAAATTGGGAGGGCCTAGTGGACAGGGTGAGGGGGCGGCTGCAGAAATGGAGGGGACTGCTGGCCCAGCTGTCCTTTAGGGGAAGGGTCCTGGTGATTAATAATCTGGTGGCCTCCATGCTGTGGCACAGGCTGGTGTGTCTGGACCCTCCCCGGGGCATGGTGCAGGAGATCCAAAGAATACTGCTGGAGTTTTTCTGGAGCGGGAGACATTGGCTGAGGCCAGCGGTCCTGTATCTCCCCACTGATGAAGGGGGGCAGGGGTTGGTCTGCATTGCCAGCAGGGTGGCAGCCTTCAGACTGCAGGCGGTTCAGAGGCTCCTGTACGCTGGGGAGGAGGCTCATTGGAAGAGGCTAGCTTGTTTTTTTCCTCAGCAGAGTAGGGGGGCTGGGGATAGACAAACACCTGTTTTTAATTGAGAGTGCCAGACTAGCTAAAGTAGGTCTCTCTTCTTTTTACTTGAGTGCTTTAGATGCCTGGAGGGCAGTGAGGGTGGCGAGAGATGAGGGGTCCCTGACAGACAGGGTCCTGTTGGAGGAGCCCCTATTTTTCAATCCGCTCTTCCCTGTACGTTTCTTTCAGTCAATGACGCTCTGTGCCAGCTTTGTGAGGGCAGGAGTGACCAGGCTGAGACATCTTATCAACTTTGAGCTCTCCTGCTGGCTGACTGCTACACAGCTGGCTGGGCGGCTGGGCTGGCACTCTGAGAGACTGGCAGAGAAAATGGTCAGTGAACTGAGAAGTTGTCTTTCCCCCAAGCTCAGGGAGGCTGTGAGAGAGGAGATGTCCAGCGGCACAGGGCAGAGACAAGACTTCATCTTTCCAGGGCTGCTAGTGTGTCCAGCAGTAGGTGAAGGAGAGGAGGGTGTAGGAAACGAGGGAATGTTATTAAACCTAGACACAGTTAAAGATCTAACTCTTCATACAGCAGAGAGTAAGAAGATCTACCAAATTTGTGTGAAGGCATCACATTCCCACCAGTTGAGGGGGTTGGTGGATTCAAGGTGGAGGGCATGTCTGGAGGTAAAGGAGGGGTGCAGGCCAGTATGGAGGGTTCTGTATAAACTGCCCCTCACCAAGAGAGCGGGGGACCTGCAGTGGAGGATCCTGCACTGTATTGTGTCCACCGGCAGGTTTCTCCATAGAGTTGATGCTAGCATTAGCTCAGAGTGCTGTTTCTGCTCTGCAGAGGAAACAGTGTTTCACATGTATAGTGAGTGTGTCAGGCTAGGACCACTCTTCCATCTCCTACAGGAGCTCCTGCAGGGCCTAGGCGAGGAGTTCACAAAAGAGATTTTTATCTTTGGGGTTCCCTACAGTTTTAAAAAGAGAAACAGGTGTGTTTTAATTAATTTTATAATGGGTCAGGCAAAATTGGCCATTTTAAAATCCAGAAAGAACAGTATCTCTGGCGCCGGGCTGACTGATGTTGTGTTGCAGTTCAGGGTTTTGGTGGTCAGCCGGATAAGAGTGGATTTTGAATTTTTTAAACTAAATAATAACCCGGAGGACTTCCAGGAGAGGTGGTGTGTGGGAGACGCCTTGTGTGCTGTGAGTGAGGAGGGGGAGCTCCAGTTTTTGTTCTAGTTTTAATTTAATTTTTTATTTTTTTACAGTGTTTTTATTAATTTTGGCTTTAATCTGTTTTTAACAGAAAGAAAACACTGTGGTTTTTTTAATTGATTTTTTATGATCCTTTTATTTTGATAAAATCTATTTTTAAGGAGAACATGATGTATTTTAGGATTTTTTAATATTGCTAATTCTTAATTTTGTTATGTTTTACCTTTATTGAGTTTTAATGGATTTTATTTGGAATGTTAAATAAAGGATCTTAAAAGTCAAAAGTCTCTCTCTCTCTCTCTCTCTCTCTCTCTCTCTCTCTCTCTCTCTCTCTCTCTCTCTCTCTCTCTCTCACACACACACACACACATAATGATTTAGCTGTGAAACAAGCTAGCTAGCCACCAAGGACGTTGGGTTAGCAGCTAGCAATGGGTCGCTAACGTAATAGGTAGGTAGGTAGGTAGCTTTATTCTCTCAAACTATGTTGCTGACGAGCTGACAATACCTTCAGCCGCGGCACCTGGCTTTCATTCAGTCAGTGGCTCACACTCATCAGCCTGACCAGCAAGCGGCAACTTCAGATGAGCGTCTTTCCAGAGTCCAGCCTAAACCAGCGGTTCTCAACCTTTTTTTACTCACGCCGCACTGACATTTATTTGTATATCTGTCGTCGTCCCCCCCCCCCCCCCACCATTAATTTGACTTTTTATATATTTTTTATTACTGCCTATATAATATAGTGCATTTATTTAGCCGCCTGGATAGTCACACTGTCCATTCAATCAAATACATATGTTCGTGTTCGCTTTTTACACACACGATACAAAAATATCAAGCAAGGAGTAAGTTAGTTACAAAGGGAGGAAGGAGGATTGAAATAATATGACAACGCATTAACCAACAAACACAAACATCGAATTAAACTGATTATATTTATTCTTATTTTTTTAAATAAATGTGAAAATTGTGGCACAATGTACACCGTTTAAGAATGACTAGAATTTTTTTTTATTATTTTAAACCCGGAGATTTACCTTTCACTCCCGAGTCCTTGTGCACTTTCGCACTTCAATGAAAACAACACACTCTGCTGGTCCCTGACGTCAGCCACGCACTGAGTCCGTGTTACAGTGATGCAGTATGGAAGGGCCAAAGTCAATCAAATTAGCGTTTTTTTTTTTTGTTTTGTTTTTTTTGGAGGAGGGAGGACTAACGAGGGGGAGGGGCGGGGGGCTTGAGAGAGTTAACCCTTTGTGGAGCAGATAAAATGACTTGACAAAAGACGTTTAAGATTTATCAAAATTATTGGTAGGGACAATTCAACGGTCCCTTGACATTGGTAGGGACATGTCCCTACCATCCCTAGCTAAATCTACGCCGGTGCCGGAGGTCCATTATTATTATTATTATTTATTTCTTAGCAGACGCCCTTATCCAGGGCGACTTACAATCGTAAGCAAAAACATTTCAAGCGTTACAATACAAGTAATACAATAAGAGCAAGCAATACAATAACTTTTGTTCAAGTAAAGTACAAGTTTGACAAACCACAATTCAATAATACAGCAGGTAATAGTGATAGTTACATCAGGATATGATTAAATAGTGATAGTTACATCAGGATGTGAGTAAATACAAAGTACTACAGGTTAAAAACTTGGCAGATTACAGTATTCAGAAGTACAGGATTAAATGCAGTAAAATAGGGGCCGATAAGAGCAAAATAAAGCACATTTACATGAAGGGTGATAGTGTCCCAGGATACAAACAGAGGAGTTCTACAGGTGCTCTTTGAAGAGGTGAGTCTTAAGGAGGCGCCGGAATGTGGTCAGGGACTGGGCAGTCCTGACATCTGTAGGAAGGTCATTCCACCACTGCGGAGCAAGGGTGGAGAAGGAGCGGGCTTTGGAGGCAGGGGAGCGTAGCGGTGGTAGAGCTAGTCTTCTAGTGCAGGCGGAGCGGAGAGGTCGAGTGGGGGTGTAGGGAGAGATGAGGGTCTGGAGGTAGCTGGGTGCAGACTGGTCAAGGCATCTGTCCATGCAATTTATATATAGGACAGTCTTAGGTCGCCTGCGGATACATTAGTCCAATCAATGCGTCTGAACCTGGTGTGTAATCCCAAGGTAACTGCTCACAGTTAACACGTTTTAATAGACAGATTTATATATATATATATATATATATATATATATATATATATATATATATATGTATATATATATATATATATATATATATGTATATATATATATATATATATATATATATATATATATATATATTTGCATGCCCAGGTAGCTAAATGCTTAGTTACGGCGCTGGGCAAAACCAAAGCCCATGGCCAGTATACAATATTTTTCTGTATGCATTCTTTTCTGTTGAGCACTACTGACACCGTTGAAACGGTGAGTCTTAGGTCGCCTGCGGATACATTAGTCCAATCAATGCGTCTGAACCTGGTGTGTAATCCCAAGGTAACTGCTCACAGTTAACACGTTTTAATACGTTAATTCACGTTTAAGTAATACAGTGTCCCCTTCAGACATGTTAATGGAGAGATTCGGAAATAACATTCAAAACTACACTCTAAAAAGTAAGGGTTCTTTGAGGGTTCCTCAGGGAACCTTAGGGTTCTATTGCAAGTTTTTTTCACAGTAAGGGTTCGTTTGGGAACCTCTGGTTGCTGTGTCTAATATAATATTGCAAAGGGTTCATCTTAGAACTCTTTATATCAATACATTGTAAATTGTGCTCTACAATATTGATGTGCAAATCGCAATTTTTAATACACAATACATGATGAGAGAAAAAGGTAAACACCATAAATGGTTATAATTTTGTACATGGTATTGAGAGGAAATCAAAGGGCAGATAATATTTTGCCAAATATTTAACTAGAATTTATAATAGTATATGTATGTATGTATAACATGTGTATTTTAGTTTAATGTTAGCCTTTAGGCGTAATTCGGGGGATGTCGTAGAGGGCGCTCTCCCGCTTTGCGCTCCTTTTTTCTTCTTATCCTATTTCCTTTTCTTTGGCCTATCTTACCTTCCCTCCCAGTTCAGCCTCATTTAGTATTTCCAGCCAATCGCACAATGCAGCGCTCGCTTCGTCAATTATTAGGGCATGGCCAGCACTGCTCCACGTATGTGTTATTGGCTGCCCCTCCTGTCTATCTCGCTCTCTTTTTCTACTTTAACCCAGCACTATTTCCGCTTCCTTGTCTGTGTTTGTTTTTTTGTGAGGTATGACACAGGCCCGGTTTTTGGGATGGAACCGCATAACAGTCTCGCGTTTTGATTGGTCCATGTCTGTCACATGAATATGTCGTCACACGAGTGGAAAAGCGTGCAGGCATTTTAACATTGTGATCAGATAGAGTGATCTGCTTTCCACAACCTTACCATTAAAATATAATGTGGTATTACACTGTACTGATATTACAAACTATGAGGAATTACTTTATATAAATTATCATGTTGTGCACGAATGTAGGAATTGGCTTTCTGTGGTGATGTACTTTTTTCTTTCAAGTAGCATATATCGATAATCGTTTTTGCGATATATTTTAATATAAAACATATACGCTATTGCAGTTTTGTTACAGGATACATTAGTTTATCTCTAATGTAATCACAGTTTTACATATAGACTGCCCCTGTTTTCATTTACGTCCCAAATTCTGGGCCGCTTTGCTTTTCAGATAATGTCCCAAATTCTGGGCCGCCTTGGTTTTTAGATAACGTCCCAAATTCTGGGCCGCCTTGGTTTTTAGATAACGTCCCAAATTCTGGGCCGCTTTGGTTTTTAGATAACGTCCCAAATTCTGGGCAGCCTTGGTTTTTAGATAACGTCCCAAATTCTGGGCCGCTTTGCATTTCCGAATTCAGCCCAGTTTTGGGGAATCAGCTGACAGCCGAGTTTCTAAGTCATGCATGCACAGTTTACCATAAACTGGATCGTGAATTTATTTGAGAGTAACCCTTAGTACATTAATCAAAGTTCATGTATTTTTTACTCTCCCCAGAAATCTTTTTTTTTTTTTTTTTTTTTTTAATGAAAAAAACAAAAATGTAAATGTTAAACGTATTTCTTATTACATGAAGAAACTACATTGCACTGAAATAGATACATGACAATTAATTAAAGCAGCCGTTTTCCTTTATTAAAGGCTAATATTAAAACACATTTTTGCGAAGGAACATGGTATTCCGAAAAAAGGACATCTCATTTTCTTATGTAACGTCCATCAATATATTGTAGTGTTTCAGGTTCTTTTTGGACAGAAATGAGACTGCAACTGTGAGTAGATGAAGGCCGTTTATTTTGACAATAATTAAATAATCACAAAATAAAATCATAAAGTGATGGTAAGGAGACTGGGAGTCGAAAGTGAAAATAAATGCTTGTAGTAATTTTTCTTTTACCCTACCCTTCCCAGTCTTTTCCCCGCCCCTCTTGTGCGCAAAACCTGAACTCCAATTCCCCTCCACACACGTGTACCACCATGCAACCCCTGCATGCATACACCAACCATGCAACCCCTGCACGCATACACCCACCATGCAACCCCTGCATGCATACACCCACCATGCAACCCCTGCACGCACACACCACCATGCAACCCCTGCACGCATACACCCACCATACAACCCCTGCACGCATACACCCACCATGCAACCCCTGCACGCACACACCACCATGCAACCCCTGCACGCATACACCCACCATGCAACCCCTGCATGCATACACCCACCATGCAACCCCTGCACGCACACACCACTATGCAACCCCTGCACGCATACACCCACCATACAACCCCTGCACGCATACACCCACCATGCAACCCCTGCACGCACACACCACCATGCAACCCCTGCACGCATACACCCACCATGCAACCCCTGCATGCATACACCCACCATGCAACCCCTGCACGCACACACCACTATGCAACCCCTGCACGCATACACCCACCATACAACCCCTGCACGCATACACCCACCTTAGCAATTCTTTGCAAAATATATTTTCGGGTATTCAGCCCCATTCATGTCTATGGCAGTGTTATAAAACACATTTTCAGGCATATCTCTCGAACCCGAGCACGTAGAACCACCATTCAAATTGATATAGACTCAGGGGAGCACCCCAAACCACCCCCTAAAAAGGTGTGGTGGTTCACCCAAAAACTCATGTCATGACGAAAAAATTCACTTTGCCAAGCCGTCCTGGCATTTGAACCATAAAAATAGTGACTCCTTGTGCGGGGCCCCATGGGGCCCCAACGCAAAAAAAAAAATCAAGTTCCTAACCCCCACAGAACCCGAGATACGCCCTGTCAAAAATGTCCAAAAACTACCCTTTTCGGGGTCATATCTCCATGACCCCGGGGCCTAGAAACCGGGTTGAACTTCCTAGGGTCATGTCTGGGGGCCCTCTTTCACAGGGAGCCACCCGTTTTCAAATGCTACATTTTCAACAAATTTTCACATTTTCAGCATGATGGAATGTCAAGGTTGCATTTCCAATAGCTTTTGAGCTCCAGGTTGGCAAAAAAAGTCTAAACTGGTGTCCTTTCTAGCTGGGGACACGTTGCTTGGAGGGATCGACAGGGGCCCCGAGGTGGACCTCCATACCGATTTTCAAGTCTTGGGGACCCCCGGAACCCAAGATACAGCACCCTGAAAAATGTCTATGGGAAATCCCATTATAAAACCCCTTTGGGGCAACGGCCACCATCTGGCGGTGGGGTGGCGTTTGAACCCGTGGCTGATGTCTTTCTTTAGCTAAGACTCTTGTGTATGCAAAGAATGTCCTTCTGAGTTTGTTGGCCCAGGGGTCGTGGAGATACGGGTACGATAAGAGACCACCCCCTTCCCTATGGCAAATCCCATTATAAAAACACCATCGGGGTAAGGCTCAGCTAATGGCGGTCGTGGGTCTTACGAACTCGAAGGAACCCATTTTCTTTAGCTAAGATTGTTGTGCATCTAAAAAGAGTACAGAAGCACCAATTTAAGTCCATTCCAAGTGTTTTGTGATCACAGTATCAGCCTGAGTGTATCAGAGCACAGTTTTGCACCAAAAGCAAGGGGAGGCGAAAAAAAGCACTACATACCCTATTCTTTAAGATATCACTTTGCACTGCAAATTTGAGGAACGCAACCACTTAGCAACTTGCAAATTGGTACTGCAATTTAAAGGCCTGTAGTGCCTAACTGATTCAAGTGTTTTTGGAATGATTCTTGCAAAGACTGATTTATAAGAAAAAAGAGAGATTGACAAACAGCATTTTGCTTTATATGCAGAAACGGGCAACTACAAGAGGGTGTCAAACAAGCTGTGAATGTCCCAGGAGGCTACAGAGTACCTCTGAGTATGAATCCAGATGCTCGCAGTACCTGTTCTTAGATGTCCGAAACCACTGTATCGCTGTATAACTGTATACCCTATAAATATAACTTTTTATTGTGTATTTGAGGAACACAACCAATTACAAACTTCATTTGAATTGCTGTGCTATCAGAATATCAGTGTATAACTTTGCTGGGTATTGCAGTGTATGCTGGGTATCAAAAGGTCTTCAAACTTTTACAAAAGGCCGTCAAAGTTACAAAAAATAGGTGTGCTCCTAACCTAATACTTGTCTTTTTAATTCTGTGCATCCAAATACTTGTAGTTAAAAGTTTTAAGAATTAAGCTTACTGTTTGTTGTTCTGTCCTAAACCAGCAGTTTGTCACCCAGACTTATTAAATAAACAGGGGGGGGGGGGGTCATCAGATTATTCTCCATTTTATTGTAACTGAGGTACCGTTCAGTTGAGCGAAAATTGTAAAGGGGTACTCGAGCTGAAACCTCCAGATAGAAGGGCTACAGTTTCAAAAAAAGGTTGAAAACCCCTGACCTACAGTATAAATGATCAGGAATAGATAAGGGAAATGCTGACTAATACAATACAATAGGATTTATTTGAAGTTGTTGAAGGTCACTGGTCTCTTAAACCCAGAAGTTCTGATAAACCCCTATGCCTCACTATATATTGATGGACATTACATAAGCAAATGAGATGACCTTTTTTTTTTTTTTTGGTATACCATGTTCCTAAATGTTTTCTGAGGAGAGTAAAAAATACATTAACTTTGATTCATGTACTCTTAAATGAGTTAACGGTCCAGTTTATGGTAAACTGTGCATGCATGACTTAGAAACTCGGCTGTCAGCTAAGCAGAATAGCTCAAAAACTGGCCTGAATTCGAAAATGCAGAATTCGGAACGTTATCTGAAAACCAGAGCAGCCCAGAAATTGGGATGTTATCAAAGCGGCCCAGAATTTGGGACGTTATCTAAAAACCAAAGCGGCCCAGAATTTGGGACGTTATCTAAAAACCAAAGCGGCCCAGAATTTGGGATGTTATCTGCAAACCAAATCGGCCCAGAATTTGGGACATTATCTGAAAAGCAAAGCAGCCCAGAATTTGCGACGTAAATGAAAACAGGGGCAGTCTATATGTAAAACTGTGATTACATTAGAGATAAACTAATGTATTCTGTAACAAAACTGCAATAGCGTATATGTTTTATATTAAAATATATCGCAAAAACGATTATCGATATATGCTACTTGAAAGAAAAAAGTACACCACCACAGAAAGCCAATTCTTACATTCGTGCATAACATGATAATTTATATAAAGTAATTCCTCATAGTTTGTAATATCAGTACAGTGTAATACCACATTATATTTTAATGGTAAGGTTGTGGAAAGCAGATCACTCTATCTGATCACAATGTTAAAAATGCCTGCACGCTTTTCCACTCGTGTGACGACATATTCATGTGACAGACATGGACCAATCAAAACGCGAGACTGTTATGCGGTTCCATCCCAAAAACCGGGCCTGTGTCATACCTCTTTTTTGTTCCTCCTCCTCCCCACCTCTGCTCCTTTCCATATCGCACTGTCCGCACAGGGCTCCCTCAGGGGGGGAAGTGAGTCTCACTCCCCCGGCTGTCCGGGTCGGCCTCTCGTCTCAACCACTGCCGCCCGGCTGTTCCTCGCCGGCCTGAGGGGACCCCCGGCCACATCCTATTCTTCTGCTGCTTATGCGCTAAGCCTTCCAGGCCTCAACCTTGCTGTCCCATCTCCTCTCTTCTATTTCAGGTCCAGGACCATTTCAGCCCCCTCATGCAGTAGGCCGTGCCTCCACCTGCCGAGCGGGCCCCGACCGAGGGGGGGGGGGGGGGTTCTCTGTATTCGTCTCTCCTAAACGGACACGAGACACTTTTTCCTAAGCTCTACACGCCGCTCAGCTGCCAGCTTAGCTGCCTGAGGATGCTGCACTGAGTTGCGAAGGATCTGTCCTTTTGTCCTGTTCGTCCCCTTCCTGTCTCTTGCTCCACTAAACGCCCAGCAGCCAGAGGATGCTGCCTGACCCGTCGGGAGCGAGAGTCAGTTTGTTGTATGTTATATGTCTAAACTTTGCTCTCTCTCTCACTTTTACGTCACCCAGCAGTCGGAGGATGCTGTCTGACCCGGCGGAAAGTGTTTATATCTAATCCTTTGCTTTTCTCATGTCTCCCTCTCTACGTCGCCCAGCAGCCAGAGGATGCTGCCTGACCCGACGAGAAGGGAAAACTCCCCTGCACAACACAATACAACATAAATAAATAAATAAATAAATAAATACATTATGCTATCGCTGGCAAAAGGCTGTTTGAAATTTTTAACTACTAAAAGTAGAAAAAGCGCGGTCGACGAAGAAATGCCCCAGCAACAGCGGTTGCCCTCTCAACCAATCAGCTGCCATCGCAACCCACAGCGCGAGGCAGGTGTTCAACGTTTCTTCACAGACGGTAGAGCTTTCTTCACTGAGAGGTGAGTAAAACCTTTTAATAACGCTAATTATCTTTATTTGTGTGAATGAATGAAAAAAATATAAACTAAAGACGTACAGACAGCTGTACAACATCCACGATTAAAATAAAAAGGTTATTTTGCTTTTGTTAATGATGCGGGTCAATGATAGAATTTCTGAGGTAATTTTTTTTTTACTAAACCTGATGACGATAATCAATTGGCCTGAACTGAGAGAGGAAAAAGGTAATACTTATGATACTTCTGGGAACTTTCTGACGTAAAATGTTTCATTAAGTCTATTGTTTAATGACGATTTCTAGGATACATGAGTATTAAGTATGAGGTAAATATATGATTTGCTTCTCTGCTACGATTTCTCGGGCGGTTCTGGTACGAAAATAATAAAACACAAATTACTGTATCTTTTTCTCTTGACTAAATGAGACTTTTTTTAACGACGTTCTTTTAAAACCATGGTGTTTAATATAATTTGTCAATCATGCAAACTGAAAACAATTTTATTTTAGTACTACTGTAAATAAAAAAAAAACAACAACGTTAAAATACAGTACTGAATAATAATTCCTGGTAATTGTGTGACAAAGCATTAAGTATTGTAGTTTACGGTGTCAATATATGACAGCGTCTGAAATGGTGCGCATCACTTGAACAGTTGAGTAAGCGTTCCAGGCATGTAGACAAAGACATAAACACACAAACAGATTTAATAAGAAAAAGAGTCACTACATATTATTTCTAACAGGGGTTTTCAATTACATGATAGAAAAAATCAATGTAATTCTGCATATGAAGTTAATTTGATGCATTGGTATTGGGAGACACAAGTACTGTACCTCTAATCAATCTGATCACTTTAGAGGAGGGGCAGTTTCAGTTGCCAACAAACAGCATATATCTTAAAGTGCAAAGGAAAAAAGTGAGTGATCCACAAATGTTTTCGGGAGTACTGTAAGCTTCAGGAAAAACTAAACACAATTTCAAGCTGTCCTTTTAACTAACAGACAAATATTCTTTCATGAAAAAAATGTTTTCTTTAAAAAACTATTTTACATAACTTTCTACTGTCAATTCAACTGCTGTAGAGAAACATATATATATATATATATATATATATATATATATATATATATATATATATATATATATATATATATATATATATATATATATATTAATTGGCTCACATAGCAGACTTTATTGACCATGTTGTTTGGTCAAGATGCATTATGCTGTATGATATTAAACAGCTGATCCTTTTGCTTGACTGGGCAAGGTGAGTATGGGCACATGTTCATACAATCCTTTGGCTCTAAGTCTGGGCAAGGTGGGGCTTGTTTTATCATGTCAAGCATGTGATCATTTTGCCTAGACATGGTCCATCTTACCAGTTTAATGTTACCTGGGGCTTAGCTAGGAATAGATTTTTACTGAGGCAAAAATCAAATTTTTGTCTAAAAAAAAAAACAAAACCCTGTGCATATCCTGTTCATGTTACGAAGGTGAAATTTATCATATTTTAAAGCCTGGAGACTATTATTGCAAACTGCAAAGCGATACAACAAATTCCTAAAATTACCCTATTCACACTGTTAGAAATATGTGATATTAAAAGGACAAGAAGAATAGAAGTTATAGATATGAACACGTAGATGGGTTTATACCTTCATTGAGAGACATGCGTTTGGTTCACTGCTATTGAAGTTAATGCTGACACTGATGACACTGATGCTACAACTGGAGCTGGTAAGACTGGTGCTGCTACTTCTGGAACTGATGCTGACACTGCTGGGACTGGCAGGGCTGGTGCTGCTACTGCTGGAACTGGTAAGACTGGTGCTCCTACTGCTGGAACTGGTAAGACTGGTGCTGCTACTGCTGGAACTGTTAAGACTGGTGCTGCTACTGCTGGAACTGGTAAGACTGGTGCTGCTGGGACTGGTAAGTGGTTCTGCTACTGCTGGGACTGGTAAGACTGGTGCTGCTACTGCTGAAACTGGTAAGACTGGTGCTGCTGGGACTGGTAAGACTGGTGCTGCTACTGCTGGGACTGGTAAGAGTGGTGCTTCTACTGCTGGAACTGGTAAGACTGGTGCTGCCACTGCTGGGACTGGTAAGACTGGTGCTGCCACTGCTGGGACTGGTGCTGCTACTGCTGGGAGTGGTAAGACTGGTGCTGAAACTGGTAAGACCGGTGCTGACACTGCTGGGACTGGTAAGATTGCTGATACTAATGCTAAGACTGATCGGACTGCTGAGACTGTATGATGCCACAATTAAAAACTGATTTAGAAGACTTTACTTTAAATCAGGGTTTGCTAATCCTCCTATGGCCTGATCTATCGAAACGCTGTAACACTTCCTCCTGGGACATGTCCGCACATATTAGCAGGGCAAGGCCATTCAGTCTATTTTTACCCATACTGCTGCGAGACCAATCAAACATATCGAAACAATGCACTCAGTTAAACTCTTTGTCATCATGAACAGAGACCGTAAGAATCTGTTTGCTGCGGAAAACACGTACTGTCTATATGCTGTCAGAGAATATTTGTTTTTACACTTGGGGCGGGGCAAAAAACATGCAAGGATTTTTTTGTTTGTTTGTTTGAGAACCAAACTAATACACTTATCATATATCATCATGAACAAAGACAATGTTGCTTTAAATGTACATAAATCTACTATAAACTGCTTCTGGTGTACAGAGGTCAAGGTTGAACGTGGCGCACTGTCCGTGTCTCATTCATGCTGGAACGTAGCTGCAGTTTACTTCAGTATCCAGTGCGTGATTACCACTGAACAAGCTGTTTAAAGATGCTGAAAATGATTAATAAATAAATAAATAAGTAAATAAATAAATCACCTGTATTAAAAACTTTGGATTTTTGTCTCTAACGAAAACATTCGGAATATATATATATATATATTTTTTGAACTGCTGTTGCCAAACAGTGAATTTATAAATAGAATTACCTCCAATTCTTCTAGCCCATGGCATCAAATACAATACATGAAAAGTATTAAAAACTAACAGCTATAAATTATTACATCAGGGGAGAGGGATGGTGTTGAAATTGAAGAATTAAGGGAATGGGAATATGCAAATAAAGATGATCACAATATAACGTAAGATGCTGCGTCAGCATTTTATTTTTAAAATACAGTGTAAGTGATTTATTTTTCTGTTTTTTATTTTTTTATTTTTTATTTTTTAAGGACCCTACAACTCCCACACCTGTCATTATCTGGGGAAACCCCTTCCATCTTGATACAAAAATTGGTCTGAGAATGAATGGACAACATTTACTTGCTGAGGAGGCTGTGTGGTCCAGTGGTTAAAGAAAAGGGTTCGTAACCAGGAAGTCCACGGTTCAAATCCCACCTCGGCAAACTGACTCATTGTGTGACCTTGAGCAAGCCACTTAACCTCCTTGTGCTCCGTCTTTCGGGTGAGACATAATTGTAAGTGACTCTGCAGCTGATGCATAGTTCACACTCCCTAGTCTCTGTAAGCCTTGGATAAAGGTGTCTGCTAAATAAATAATAACCTGAGGCCCTCACCCAGAGATTTGGGCTTCTTTTTTCCTTGTATTTTGTGTACAATATCAAATACCCACAGAGAAAAAACAGCCTAATATTATATTGAGAAATGTATTTTGGGTACTCCAAAAAGATCAGAAAACTCCACCTAGTATAGTGGGAATAGTAAACTTTCTTTTGTCAGGCGCCAGGTCGGGAAAGCAATAAGGGTGTTGGTTCTGCTATAATAACCACAGGCTCAGGGATTACTATTTTTTTTTCTTTTCTTTTGAGCAGACACCCTTACCCAGGGCAACTTACAGTTGTATACAGCTATGCTGATGATAACCACCTGTTATCTGTCCCTAAAGCAAGGACATTCTTCTGCCTGGGTGTTATTAGCTACTTGCCTTACAGACATCAAGCATTGGATGTCACAGAATCTCCTAATGTTGAATTGAGATAAAACAGAGGTTATGCTAGTGGGCTCACAGAACCAACTAAAAGGAAATGTAGGATTACATGAGCACGGCCCTTGCAGTCTCTCATCAAAATTTAAAGACGAAATTAGGAGTTTGAGGGTAATCTTTGAGTCTGATCTATCATTTTAGACTCATACTAGGGAAGTTACTAAAGTATATTTTTACCATTTGAGAAATATAGCCAAACTTAGACCAACTCCCCAATAATGTTGTTGAAGCTGACATCCTGGGATTCTTCAAGAAGCTGCTTGATGAGATTCTGGGATCAATAAGCTACTAACAACAAACAAAAATAAGAAATAAATAATAAAAGAAACAACCTTCTTATGTTCTAATTATTTCTGTATCTGATGCCGAGAGAATAATACATGTCTTTGTTTCATCTAGAATTGATTATTGTAATGTACTTTTTTAAATGGTGATTTTGCTGTTAACTTATAAGGCCCTGAATGGATTAGCACCTCATTATTTACAGGAGTTACTGACACCGTATCTTCCAAACCACACTCTGAAATCACAGGATGTGGGGCTGCTGGTTATTCCTAGGGTCAACAAAACAACACGGGAGGCAGGGCTTTTTTCTGGAATGCTCAGCCTTCGTTTATCAGGAAATCTGGGTCCATTACAGTTTTCAAGTCAAGACTAAAAACACACTTTTATAAAATGGCTCGCTTATCTTAGTGGGTTTTAATGTAACTTTAAAATTGGTGCTTTTGTATTGTGTATACTGTTTAAATCTGTATTTAAATGGGCTGAGTGTAGCAGTTATATGTGTGACCTGCTATACAAACGGATTGTGATTTTTTTCCTGCTATGTACTATACAGTGCTTTGCGATACTTTTGTATAAAAAGCGCTATATAAATGCAATAAATAAATAAATAAAAATAAATAAATGTGTTAATATTTTTTATAATACTTGTTTTATAAAATACTTGTGACTAAAGTTAGGTTTTTGCTTGTTTTGTTTGTAATTAAATTGATTACATTATGGATAATATATTATGATTAGTTATAATTAATATATTTATATATCTACCTGTCAAGAAATGTTGTCAGCCTTTCACTTATTTGTGTATTTGTTATTCTAAGGGTAATGAAACATATACAGACTGTTTTATTTGTATGCATTTATGTGTTATAATTAAAAGTATAACTCCTATACTGTATTTATTTATTTTATTGCTCTACCCGTAATAAAGGGTTTCTATAAAAAGTATTTCTTTGTTTTTATTGATATTGCAAACCAGTAATTCCTAGCATGTTATTTAACCAGACAAATTATGCAGACACGCTGTGACAGAGTTGACCGATGGTGTGGTGCAAAATGACAGACTCCAGTCCTTTTTCAATTAAGCGCTTGGGTTTTATTTCCTTAAAAACCGGTTACCAAACGCACTCAAAAATAATAGGGACAAATAAACAATAGGGCCGCCGGGGTACACAACGATGTGTAACCCGACAACATAAAGAGAAACGGGGTTGCAGTCCCAAATAAACAAACAACAAAAAACAGTCTGTCTTCCTTTTGTAATCCAGGAACGGGAAAACACGGGGGGTAACAAAACCAGCACTTCCGGGTAGTCGCTCCGCCGTCGTAATCCCGGAGCGTCCCGTTAGTGCTCTAAAATACAAAGAACAGATGGGTTAGCAAAAGTCCACACAGCAAAGACGACCCGTCTTCAAAAACCCTTCCTCTGTTTCCCTGCTCGTTTCTCTCTCTCTCTCTCTCTCTCTCTCTCTCTCTCTCTGCCTCACACGCACTGTACCTTGCCAGAAGGAACAGAACCCCGGGCCACGCCCCCTTTTGTACGCCCCGTCCCGTCCCCATTGGTCAGCGAGGGCAACCGCCGTCAGCCAATGCGTGATTGCCACTGCGCTTCCCGACCGGGTCTGTGACGTTGCGCACCGTGGCTCTGCCTGCTCCTCCTCCCCAGTGCCCTCACCGGTCGGAAGGGAGATCTAAAACAAGAATTCACTCTCTCTTTGTCACATATCCCACCGCTCAGAGTGGAGCCGAAGGAACACTCGGCCAAACCTACCAACCCCATTACTCCCCCCTCCCGGGAAAAATAATCCGCATTTTGGTGATCTTTCCCTGCACGATGTACCATACGATACATGTAAGGCTGCAATGCCAAATACCACCGAGTTATCCGGGCATTGCTATCCTTCATAGTGCTTAACCATCTGAGTGGGGCGTGGTCTGTGACTAGATCAAATGAATGTCCCAGTAAGTAATATCTGAGGGAGTGAGTCGCCCATTTAATGGCCAAGCACTCCTTCTCTACAACCGAGTAATTGCGCTCCCTAGGAAGCATTTTTTTGCTGATGTAAAGAATGGGATGCTCCACCCCGTTAACCCTCTGGGACAAGACCGCCCCCAAACCAACCTCTGACGCGTCAGTATGGAGGAGGAATCTCTTGCTAAAGTCTGGTAATATTAGCGCAGGAGCCTGGCACAGTTTGCGCTTAATGGTCTCAAACGCTCCCTGACACTCTTCTGACCACTTGACTAAATTTGGCGCACTTTTCTTAGTGAGGTTCACCAGAGGATCGGCCACGGTGGCATACTCGGGGATAAAGCGGCGGTAATAACCGGCCAATCCTAACAGTGACCTCACCTGGGATTTAGTTTTGGGGACCGCCGCGTCCACCAAAGCCTGGACTTTGGTGGCTACGGGTTTCACCTGTCCGTTTCCCATGATAAATCCTAAGTACTGAGTTTCAGATTTCGCAAACGCACATTTTTTTAGGTTGGCTGTCAGCCGGGCAGCCCTCAGAGACTGAAGGACGGCTGTAAGTCGAATTACATGCTCTCTCCAGGTGGAGCTATATATCACCACATCGTCAATATAAGCTGCTGCATACTCACGATGGGGATGTAACACCTCGTCCATCAGTCTCTGAAAGGCGGCGGGCGCACCATGTAACCCAAACGGCATGGTTTTAAAATGGAACAGACCATCCGGAGTTGAAAATGCCGTTTTTTCACATGAATCGCGGGTTAAAGGGATCTGCCAATATCCCTTCGTCAGGTCCAAAGTTGAGATAAACCCGGCCGTCCCCAGTCGGTCGAGAAGTTCGTCGATCCGAGGCATGGGGTAGGCGTCGAACTTGGCGATAGCATTGACCTTTCGAAAATCGACACAGAAGCGATTAGTACCGTCCTTCTTGGCCACTATAACAATAGGACTGCACCACTCGCTTCTGGAAGGCTCAATGACCCCAAGTTCAAGCATCGCCCTCACCTCGTTCTGGACGCCACTCCGCCGGCTTTCTGGGATCCGGTAGGGCCTCTCCCGAACAGTGACCCCTGGCGGAGTAATAACAGCATATTTGGTAAGGTTAGTTCTGCCGGGCACGTCAGAAAACACATCCCCAAATTTCCCAATCAACTTACGCAATTCTACTTGCTGATCTGGAAGTAACTGTTTCCCCATTGAAATCTGGCTGGGGCTAGGGGTCTCTATACAGGGTCCTAAGTCATCCTCCATCTCGCCTGGGGCTATGAATAAGACCTCCCTTGCCTTCCAGGGCTTTAACAAATTGACATGATAGATTTCTGTTTTATTTCGGCGATCGGGCTGTCTAATTTCATAATTCACTAATCCTATGGCCCGTATCACCTCATATGGCCCCTGCCATTTAGCACACAGTTTCGATTCCAATGATGGAAGAAGCAGCATTACTTTATCTCCTGGCCGAAAGGTTCGAATTCGTGCATTGGTATTGTAATGCCGCTGTTGCCGATGTTGAGCCGATCTGAGATTGTCCTGAGCCAGTCGACCAATTAAATCAAGGCGATCACGCAGTAGGAGCACATGCTGCACTACATTTTTAGAGGAGCCCTTGTGTTCTTCCCAACCTTCTCTCAACAGGTCGAGGATGCCCCGTGGCTGCCGGCCATATAATAGCTCGAAGGGGGAAAATCCCGTTGAGCTCTGAGGCACCTCTCTCACTGCGAAGAGTAGGTAAGGAAGAAGGGTAGCCCAATGTTTCTGCTCCTGACTCACAAACCGTTTCAACATTTGCTTCAATGTTTGGTTAAAACGTTCCACCAGCCCATCCGTTTGGGGATGATAAACGGATGTCCTAATGGGACGTATTTTTAGAATTTTGTACACCTGCTGTAGCGTTTTCGACAGGAAGTTTGTTCCATGATCAGTCAATATTTCTTTTGGGATCCCTACCCTAGCCATAATCTGACTTAACTCTTTCGCAATTGCAGTGGCACTAGTGGACCGCAACGGAACTGCTTCCGGGTACCGCGTTGCATAATCCACCATCACTAATATGTGCGTGTACCCGGAATCAGAAGGCAGCACTGGCCCAACTATGTCCATTGCAACGCGTTCAAAGGGAGTGGAGATAATAGGCAGTGGGACCAGAGGGGCGGGGCGCACTCGACCCGGTGCTACTCTCTGACATTCTGGGCAGCTAGCTACATATTTCGCCACTTCGGTGTAGAGCCCTGCCCAGTAAAATCGAGCCAGTATTCGGTCCCTCGTCTTGTCCACGCCAAGATGTCCTGCAAAGGGGACGTCATGCGCCAGCCTCATGACCTCTGGTCGACAGGACGGGGGAACCATCAACTGTTTGACAGGCTGTCCTGTGCCCGGGGCTGGGTTTACTCTATAAAGCAAGTGCCCCTCTACCACGAAATGGGGATATACCAGCGTCCCAATGCCGTCAACATCCTTACCCTCAATAGACCGGACCTGTTCCCAAGCGTGCACCAGTGTGGGGTCGTTGTTCTGCTCCCACACTAGGTCCGCGCTTGAGGCCCACACGTCCGGGATATTGACAGGGGCTGGAGCAGTCTCTACCCTCGAGGGTCCAGTAACCTCGCCCGTCCGGTCACACTGCGTTCCGACTCCCTTCGATTGACGTTTGGGACCATCAGCACCTTCTCCCGCCAGACCCCAACCGTGTCTTATCGATGCGCCTTCCCACTTTTCCTTCCGTCTCTCCTTGCGTGTTTTTCTAGGACGAAAAAGTGGAGAAAACAGCTCTGTATGGAAGGGAAAAACAGTACCAATTACTTCCCTTCCCCGGGGGTCTGCCGTGTCTACACGTGTGGTCGAGGCTGCCGATATTTCCACTAAATCTTTATATTGCGGCCAGTCTCGACCCAGAATAACTGGATGTGGCAACTTTTCGGCCACCCCCACTACTAGGTGGCGCTTTATCGGGCCTACCGATAAATATACTTTTAGAGTGGGGTATGTCGCCGTATCCCCATGGATACAGGAGATTGCCACCTGGCCTTGTGGCTGCCACGACATACCGCCAAGGAGAGCTGTTCGAATTAAAGTTTGCTCACACCCTGTGTCCACTAATGCGTGGGTGTTCACATTCCCCAATACAACATCAACCATACACGGGCCCTCCCGACCATTTCCCCATTTCCTACCTGTCTCAGACGCCAGGTGACACGCAGCCACGTCGCACTCCATGGCCGCCGGGCAGTATCTGGCAATGTGTCCCGGCTGCTGGCACCTAAAACAGACGGGTGGGGCAGAGGGTAAAGGTGGTACATATTTGTCCCGCTGCTGGTATGACAGCGGGGCAGGGGGAACCATTCTACCCCAGCTGGGGGCCAACCTCTGCCTCCATTGTAAGGGGGCCGGGTGGCCCGACGGGGCCGGTGATCTGACGGCCCTGGGTCCGGGAAAAGGGTTCGACGGCGGTCCTTTGGCAGCGGAGGGAGGGGGGCAGTCCAGCAGGGTGGTTCGGGCGGACACCAGGGAGTCCTCGTAGTTCTCGGCTAACGCCACGGCCTGCTCTAGCGTCGTGGGGTTATGCCGGCGTACCCATGCCTGCGTCTCAGCCCCGACCACATGGCAGAATTGTTCCATCACAATGGCCTCCCCCATCTGAATCCCGGTTTTCTGACTGGGGTTCAGCCATTGCGCCATGTGGTCGCATAATTGCTGGGCTACCACCCTGGGCCGGGTGTTGGGGGGTCGCCGGAACTCCCGGAATCTGACCCGATGAGTCTCTCCCGTGATATTGAGACGGCGGAGGATAGCCTGCTTAACCAGGTCATACTGGGCGGCATCGTCGTCAGTCATGGCCCGGTACGCTGCTTGTGCTTCCCCGATCAAGCAGGGACCAAGTTGGCTCGCCCAGTACTCCCGGGGCCATGCTGCAGTGGTAGCCAACCGTTCAAAGGCTACAAGGTAGGCCTCCGGGTCATCCTCCACCGTCATTTTCTGGGCCCGGGCCTTCGGGGCAACCAGCACGGGGCCCGTCGCCGCTGACGTCATCCCCATCCCCACCCTCTCGATAAGAGCCGTGTATCTCTCCTCCCTCCTCCGTTCCTCAGCCTCCCTCCGGCTGTCCAACGCCTCCAGGATCGCCGACAAAGTGGTTGGGTCCATCCCACTTCTGACTCCACGTGTGACAGAGTTGACCGATGGTGTGGTGCAAAATGACAGACTCCAGTCCTTTTTCAATTAAGCGCTTGGGTTTTATTTCCTTAAAAACCGGTTACCAAACGCACTCAAAAATAATAGGGACAAATAAACAATAGGGCCGCCGGGGTACACAACGATGTGTAACCCGACAACATAAAGAGAAACGGGGTTGCAGTCCCAAATAAACAAACAACAAAAAACAGTCTGTCTTCCTTTTGTAATCCAGGAACGGGAAAACACGGGGGGTAACAAAACCAGCACTTCCGGGTAGTCGCTCCGCCGTCGTAATCCCGGAGCGTCCCGTTAGTGCTCTAAAATACAAAGAACAGATGGGTTAGCAAAAGTCCACACAGCAAAGACGACCCGTCTTCAAAAACCCTTCCTCTGTTTCCCTGCTCGTTTCTCTCTCTCTCTCTCTCTCTCTCTCTCTCTCTCTGCCTCACACGCACTGTACCTTGCCAGAAGGAACAGAACCCCGGGCCACGCCCCCTTTTGTACGCCCCGTCCCGTCCCCATTGGTCAGCGAGGGCAACCGCCGTCAGCCAATGCGTGATTGCCACTGCGCTTCCCGACCGGGTCTGTGACGTTGCGCACCGTGGCTCTGCCTGCTCCTCCTCCCCAGTGCCCTCACCGGTCGGAAGGGAGATCTAAAACAAGAATTCACTCTCTCTTTGTCACACACGCATATTATATATATATATATATATATATATATATATATATATATATATATATATATATAATATTATGCATGTAAGTTTGTAAATAAACATAAAAGGTTCCAAGTAGAACCTTGAGGTTCTTAAAAGATCCTTATTTGTAAGGTTCCTCATGGAACCCTAGTAAAAAGGTTCTTCGAAGCACCCTAAAAGCTTCCTCCACAGTATCAACCCCAGATTTAGAGTGTATGCGCGAGTAAATACCATCCTAACTATTAAGGGAATGGGAATATGCCTCTCCATCATATATATAATATATATATATATATATATATATATATATATATATATATATATATATATATATATATATATATATATATTAATTGCATGCCCCGGTATCTACGATATGGAGACTTGCATGCCCCGGTAGCTGCAATATTGAGTCTTTCCATCCACCTCCGGTTGCTTCATTCCGGAGGTCCATGCAATTTATATATATATATATATATATATATATATATATATATATATATATATATATATGATTTCCATTACACAAGAGTAGATGTTAAAACTTCATGCTGATTTGAACTCGGCTCTCGCCAAGATAAGACCCAACTAAGACGTAGCTTTACAGTAAACTAATGTGATCCATATGTGTCTCCATCCATTTACGTTTCCTTCTGTCTGGTGTTAATGGCTGAAGTGTAATGCTGGCTCCAGGGATCATCTTATTTTGCCTCCCTGGCGCATCAGCACACACGACGGCTGTGATGCTGGCTCCGGGGATCAACCAAAGTGCGGCCTCCCCAGCGCATCAGCATGACAACCGTCTGGATTGAGCTAAGTAGGGTACATCTCTGGGGTTTTCAAGTGGGCACCTTCCATCCTCAGTGTTTCGCTGACTAGCCCACGACACTTCAAGAGGGCTCGACGGTGATTCTGGCGTCCCAGCATGACCCCCCTCCGTCCCCCACTCAACTCAGCCCAGCTTACTTACCTGTACATCAGCATTTCTTTCTTTCTATTGTGATTGGGATCCCCAGCCAGAATCTTTCCGTCTCAACCACAGCCAGTTGCTGCTCCTCTCTGCTGCTTCAGATAAGTTCTTCACTATGCGACGCAACTCTTCGCCGCTGAATCCGACGTCTCTGAGAAACCGGGTTGTAGAGTGTGCCACAAATATATATATTTGCATGCCCCGGTAGCTAAATGCTTAGTTACGGCGGTGGGCAAAACCAAAGCCCATGGCCAGTATACAATATTTTTCTGTATGCATTATTATCTGTTGAGCACTACTGACACCGTTGAAACGGTGAGTCTTAGGTCGCCTGCGGATATATTAGTCCAATCAATGCGTCTGAACCTGGTGTGTAATCCCAAGGTAACTGCTCACAGTTAACACGTTTTAATACGTTAATTCACGTTTTAAGTAATACAGTGTCCCCTTCAGACATGTTAAAGGAGAAATTCGGAAATAACATACAAAACTATGCGCGAGTAAATACCATCCTAACTCCTAACATCCAAAAAAAAAAAATAACAATTATATATATATAGCTACCTAGATTGTATTGAATTAACGAAACAAATAATAATAATTAACTGAGAGGTATTGGAGGAAAAAATACACCTATTTTGTTTATAGCTTTTAGAATGTTTGTATGCTGTAGCTGCAATATTGAGTCTTTCCATCCACCTCCGGTTGCTTCATTCCGGAGATCCATGCAATTTATATATATATATATATATATATATATATATATATATATATATATATATATATATATATATATATATATTTGCATGCCCCGGTAGCTAAATGTTTCGTTACGGCGCTGGGCAAAACCAAAGCCCATGGCCAGTATACAATATTTTTCTGTATGCATTATTATCTGTTGAGCACTACTGACACCGTTGAAACGGTGAGTCTTAGGTCGCCTGCGGATATATTAGTCCAATCAATGCGTCTGAACCTGGTGTGTAATCCCAAGGTAACTGCTCACAGTTAACACGTTTTAATACGTTAATTCACGTTTTAAGTAATACAGTGTCCCCTTCAGACATGTTAAAGGAGAAATTCGGAAATAACATACAAAACTATGCGCGAGTAAATACCATCCTAACTCCTAACATCCAAAAAAAAAAAATAACAATTATATATATATAGCTACCTAGATTGTATTGAATTAACGAAACAAATAATAATAATTAACTGAGAGGTATTGGAGGAAAAAATACACCTATTTTGTTTATAGCTTTTAGAATGTTTGTATGCTGTAGCTGCAATATTGAGTCTTTCCATCCACCTCCGGTTGCTTCATTCCGGAGATCCATGCAATTTATATATATATATATATATATATATATATATATATATATATATATATATATATTGCATGCCCCGGTAGCTAAATGTTTCGTTACGGCGCTGGGCAAAACCAAAGCCCATGGCCAGTATACAATATTTTTCTGTATGCATTATTTTCTGTTGAGCACTACTGACACCGTTGAAACGGTGAGTCTTAGGTCGCCTGCGGATACATTAGTCCAATCAATGCGTCTGAACCTGGTGTGTAATCCCAAGGTAACTGCTCACAGTTAACACGTTTTAATACGTTAATTCACGTTTTAAGTAATACAGTGTCCCGTTCAGACATGTTAAAGGAGAAATTCGGAAATAACATACAAAACTATGCGCGAGTAAATACCATCCTAACTCCTAACTTCCAAAAAAAAAAAAAAGAAAAAAAAATAACAATTATATATATATATATATATATATATATATATATATATATATATATATATAATTGCATGCCCGATATCTACGATATGGAGTCTTGCATGCCCCGGTAGCTGCAATATTGAGTCTTTCCATCCACCTCCGGTTGCTTCATTCCAGAGGTCCATTATTATTATTATTATTTATTTCTTAGCAGACGCCCTTATCCAGGGCGACTTACAATCGTAAGCAAAAACATTTCAAGCGTTACAATACAAGTAATACAATAAGAGCAAGCAATACAATAACTTTTGTTCAAGTAAAGTACAAGTTTGACAAACCACAATTCAATAATACAGCAGGTAATAGTGATAGTTACATCAGGATGTGAGTAAATAGTGATAGTTACATCAGGATGTGAGTAAATACAAAGTACTACAGGTTAAAAACTTGGCAGATTACAGTATTCTGAAGTACAGGATTAAATGCAGTAAAATAGGGGCTGATAAGAGCAAAATAAAGCACATTTACATGAAGGGTGATAGTGTCCCAGGATACAAACAGAGGAGTTCTACAGGTGCTCTTTGAAGAGGTGAGTCTTAAGGAGGCGCCGGAATGTGGTCAGGGACTGGGCAGTCCTGACATCTGTAGGAAGGTCATTCCACCACTGCGGAGCAAGGGTGGAGAAGGAGCGGGCTTTGGAGGCAGGGGAGCGTAGCGGTGGTAGAGCTAGTCTTCTAGTGCAGGCGGAGCGGAGAGGTCGAGTGGGGGTGTAGGGAGAGATGAGGGTCTGGAGGTAGCTGGGTGCAGACTGGTCAAGGCATCTGTCCATGCAATTTATATATAGGACAGTCTTAGGTCGCCTGCGGATACATTAGTCCAATCAATGCGTCTGAACCTGGTGTGTAATCCCAAGGTAACTGCTCACAGTTAACACGTTTTAATACGTTAATTCACGTTTTAAGTAATACAGTGTCCCCTTCAGACATGTTAAAGGAGAAATTCGGAAATAACATACAAAACTATGCGCGAGTAAATACCATCCTAACTCCTAACATCCAAAAAAAAAGAAAAAGAAAAAAAAAGAACAATTATATATATAGCTACCTAGATTGTATTGAATTAACAAAACAAATAATAATAATTAACTGAGAGGTATTGGAAGAAAAAATACAACTATTTTGTTTATAACTTTTAGAATGTTTGTATGCTGTAGCTGCAATATTGAGTCTTTCCATCCACCTCCGGTTGCTTCATTCCGGAGATCCATTCAATTTATATATATATATATATATATATATATATATATATATATATATATATATATATATATATATATATTTGCATGCCCCGGTAGCTAAATGCTTAGTTACGGCGCTGGGCAAAACCAAAGCCCATGGCCAGTATACAATATTGTTCTGTATGCATTATTTTCTGTTGAGCACTACTGACACCGTTGAAACGGTGAGTCTTAGGTCGCCTGCAGATACATTAGTCCAATCAATGCGTCTGAACCTGGTGTGTAATCCCAAAGTAACTGCTCACAGTTAACACGTTTTAATACGTTAATTCACGTTTTAAGTAATACAGTGTCCCCTTCAGACATGTTAAAGGAGAAATTCGGAAATAACATACAAAACTATGCGCGAGTAAATACCATCCTAACTCCTAACATCCAAAAAAAAAGAAAAAGAAAAAAAAAGAACAATTATATATATAGCTACCTAGATTGTATTGAATTAACAAAACAAATAATAATAATTAACTGAGAGGTATTGGAAGAAAAAATACAACTATTTTGTGTATAACTTTTAGAATGTTTGTATGCTGTAGCTGCAATATTGAGTCTTTCCATCCACCTCCGGTTGCTTCATTCCGGAGATCCATTCAATTTATATATATATATATATATATATATATATATATATATATATATATATATATATATATATATATATATATTTGCATGCCCCGGTAGCTAAATGCTTAGTAGTTACGGCGCTGGGCAAAACCAAAGCCCATGGCCAGTATTCAATATTTTTCTGTATGCATTATTTTCTGTTGAGCACTACTGACACCGTTGAAACGGTCAGTCTTAGGTCGCCTGCGGATACATTACTCCAATCAATGCGTCTGAACCTGGTGTGTAATCCCAAGGTAACTGCTCACAGTTAACACGTTTTAATACGTTAATTCACGTTTTAAGTAATACAGTGTCCCCTTCAGACATGTTAAAGGAGAAATTCGGAAATAACATACAAAACTATGCGCGAGTAAATACCATCCTAACTCCTAACATCCAAAAAAAAAAAAAGAAAAAAAAAGAACAATTATATATATAGCTACCTAGATTGTATTGAATTAACAAAACAAATAATAATAATTAACTGAGAGGTATTGGAAGAAAAAATACACCTATTTTGTTTATAACTTTTAGAATGTTTGTATGCTGTAGCTGCAATATTGAGTCTTTCCATCCACCTCCGGTTGCTTCATTCCGGAGATCCATTCAATTTATATATATATATATATATATATATATATATATATATATATATATATATATATATATATATATATATATATATATATATATATATTTGCATGCCCCGGTAGCTAAATGCTTAGTAGTTACGGCGCTGGGCAAAACCAAAGCCCATGGCCAGTATTCAATATTTTTCTGTATGCATTATTTTCTGTTGAGCACTACTGACACCGTTGAAACGGTCAGTCTTAGGTCGCCGGTGGATACATTACTCCAATCAATGCGTCTGAACCTGGTGTGTAATCCCAAGGTAACTGCTCACAGTTAACACGTTTTAATACGTTAATTCACGTTTTAAGTAATACAGTGTCCCCTTCAGACATGTTAAAGGAGAAATTCGGAAATAACATACAAAACTATGCGCGAGTAAATACCATCCTACCGGGGCATGCAAATATATATATATATATATATATATATATATATATATATATATATATATATATATATATATATATATATATATATATAAATTGCATGCATCTCCGGAATGAAGCAACCGGAGGTGGATGGAAAGACTCAATATTGCAGCTACAGCATACAATCATTCTAAAATTTATAAACAAAATAGGTGTATTTTTTCCTCCAATACCTCTCAGTTAATTATTATTATTTGTTTCGTTAATTCAATACAATCTAGGTAGCGATATATATAATTGTTATTTTTTTTTCTTTTTTTTTTTTTGGATGTTAAGAGTTAGGATGGTATTTACTCGCGCATAGTTTTGTATGTTATTTCCGAATTTCTCCTTTAACATGTCTGAAGGGGACACTGTATTACTTAAAACGTGAATTAACGTATTAAAACGTGTTAACTGTGAGCAGTTTCCTTGGGATTACACACCAGGTTCAGACGCATTGAATGGACTAATGTATCCGCAGGCGACCTAAGACTCACCGTTTCAACGGTGTCAGTAGTGCTCAACAGAAAATAATGCATACAGAAAAAATATTGTATACTGGCCATGGGCTTTGGTTTTGCCCACCGCCGTAACTAAGCATTTAGCTACCGGGGCATGCAAATATATATATATTTGTGGCACACTCTACAACCCGGTTTCTCAGAGACGTCGGATTCAGCGGCGAAGAGTTGCGTCGCACAGTGAAGAACTTATCTGAAGCAGCAGAGAGGAGCAGCACCTGGCTGTGGTTGAGACGGAAAGATTCTGGCTGGGGATCCCAAGCACAATAGAAAGAAAGAAATGCTGATGTACAGGTAAGTAAGCTGGGCTGAGTTGAGTGGGGGACGGAGGGGGGTCATGCTGGGACGCCAGAATCACCGTCGAGCCCTCTTGAAGTGTCGTGGGCTAGTCGGCGAAACACTGAGGATGGAAGGTGCCCACTTGAAAACCCCAGAGATGTACCCTACTTAGCTCAATCCAGACGGTTGTCATGCTGATGCGCTGGGGAGGCCGCACTTTGGTTGATCCCCGGAGCCAGCATCGCAGCCGTCGTGTGTGCTGATGCGCCAGGGAGGCAAAATAAGCTGATCCCTGGAGCCAGCATTACACTTCAGCCATTAACACCAGACAGAAGGAAACGTAAATGGATGGAGACACATATGGATCACATTAGTTTACTGTAAAGCTACGTCTTAGTTGGTGCTTATCTTGGCGAGAGCCGAGTTAAAATCAGCATGAAGTTTTAACATCTACTCTTGTGTAATGGAAATCATATATATATATATATATATATATATATATATATATATATATATATATATATATATATAAATTGCATGGACCTCCGGAATGAAGCAACCGGAGGTGGATGGAAAGACTCAATATTGCAGCTACCGGGGCATGCAAGTCTCCATATCGTAGATACCGGGGCATGCAATTATATATATATATATATATGATGGAGAGGCATATTCCCATTCCCTTAATAGTTAGGATGGTATTTACTCGCGCATACACTCTAAATCTGGGGTTGATACTGTGGAGGAAGCTTTTAAGGTGCTTCGAAGAACCTTTTTACTAGGGTTCCATGAGGAACCTTACAAATAAGGATCTTTTAAGAACCTCAAGGTTCTACTTGGAACCTTTTATGTTTATTTACAAACTTACATGCATAATATTATATATATATATATATATATATATATATATATATATATATATATATATATATAATATGCGTGTCTGCATAATTTGTCTGGTTAAATAACATGCTAGGAATTACTGGTTTGCAATATCAATAAAAACAAAGAAATACTTTTTATAGAAACCCTTTATTACGGGTAGAGCAATAAAATAAATAAATACAGTATAGGAGTTATACTTTTAATTATAACACATAAATGCATACAAATAAAACAGTCTGTATATGTTTCATTACCCTTAGAATAACAAATACACAAATAAGTGAAAGGCTGACAACATTTCTTGACAGGTAGATATATAAATATATTAATTATAACTAATCATAATATATTATCCATAATGTAATTAATTTAATTACAAACAAAACAAGCAAAAACCTAACTTTAGTCACAAGTATTTTATAAAACAAGTATTATAAAAAATATTAACACATTTATTTATTTTTATTTATTTATTTATTGCATTTATATAGCGCTTTTTATACAAAAGTATCGCAAAGCACTGTATAGTACATAGCAGGAAAAAAATCACAATCCGTTTGTATAGCAGGTCACACATATAACTGCTACACTCAGCCCATTTAAATACAGATTTAAACAGTATACACAATACAAAAGCACCAATTTTAAAGTTACATTAAAACCCACTAAGATAAGCGAGCCATTTTATAAAAGTGTGTTTTTAGTCTTGACTTGAAAACTGTAATGGACCCAGATTTCCTGATAAACGAAGGCTGAGCATTCCAGAAAAAAGCCCTGCCTCCCGTGTTGTTTTGTTGACCCTAGGAATAACCAGCAGCCCCACATCCTGTGATTTCAGAGTGTGGTTTGGAAGATACGGTGTCAGTAACTCCTGTAAATAATGAGGCGCTAATCCATTCAGGGCCTTATAAGTTAACAGCAAAATCACCATTTAAAAAAGTACATTACAATAATCAATTCTAGATGAAACAAAGACATGTATTATTCTCTCGGCATCAGATACAGAAATAATTAGAACATAAGAAGGTTGTTTCTTTTATTATTTATTTCTTATTTCTGTTTGTTGTTAGTAGCTTATTGATCCCAGAATCTCATCAAGCAGCTTCTTGAAGAATCCCAGGATGTCAGCTTCAACAACATTATTGGGGAGTTGGTCTAAGTTTGGCTATATTTCTCAAATGGTAAAAATATACTTTAGTAACTTCCCTAGTATGAGTCTAAAATGATAGATCAGACTCAAAGATTACCCTCAAACTCTTAATTTCGACTTTAAATTTTGATGAGAGACTGCAAGGGTCGTGCTCATGTAATCCTACATTTCCTTTTAGTTGGTTCTGTGAGCCCACTAGCATAACCTCTGTTTTATCTCAATTCAACATTAGGAGATTCTGTGACATCCAATGCTTGATGTCTGTAAGGCAAGTAGCTAATAACACCCAGGCAGAAGAATGTCCTTGCTTTAGGGACAGATAACAGGTGGTTATCATCAGCATAGCTGTATACAACTGTAAGTTGCCCTGGGTAAGGGTGTTTGCTCAAAAGAAAAAAAAAAAAAAATAGTAATCCCTGAGCCTGTGGTTATTATAGCAGAACCAACACCCTTATTGCTTTCCCGACCTGGCGCCTGACAAAAGAAAGTTTACTATTCCCACTATACTAGGTGGAGTTTTCTGATCTTTTTGGAGTACCCAAAATACATTTCTCAATATAATATTAGGCTGTTTTTTCTCTGTGGGTATTTGATATTGTACACAAAATACAAGGAAAAAAGAAGCCCAAATCTCTGGGTGAGGGCCTCAGGTTATTATTATTTGTTTATTTAGCAGACACCTTTATCCAAGGCTTACAGAGACTAGGGAGTGTGAACTATGCATCAGCTGCAGAGTCACTTACAATTATGTCTCACCCGAAAGACGGAGCACAAGGAGGTTAAGTGGCTTGCTCAAGGTCACACAATGAGTCAGTTTGCCGAGGTGGGATTTGAACCGTGGACTTCCTGGTTACGAACCCTTTTCTTTAACCACTGGACCACACAGCCTCCTCAGCAAGTAAATGTTGTCCATTCATTCTCAGACCAATTTTTGTATCAAGATGGAAGGGGTTTCCCCAGATAATGACAGGTGTGGGAGTTGTAGGGTCCTTAAAAAATAAAAAATAAAAAAATAAAAAACAGAAAAATAAATCACTTACACTGTATTTTAAAAATAAAATGCTGACGCAGCATCTTACGTTATATTGTGATCATCTTTATTTGCATATTCCCATTCCCTTAATTCTTCAATTTCAACACCATCCCTCTCCCCTGATGTAATAATTTATAGCTGTTAGTTTTTAATACTTTTCATGTATTGTATTTGATGCCATGGGCTAGAAGAATTGGAGGTAATTCTATTTATAAATTCACTGTTTGGCAACAGCAGTTCAAAAAATATATATATATATATATTCCGAATGTTTTCGTTAGAGACAAAAATCCAAAGTTTTTAATACAGGTGATTTATTTATTTACTTATTTATTTATTTATTAATCATTTTCAGCATCTTTAAACAGCTTGTTCAGTGGTAACCACGCACTGGATACTGAAGTAAACTGCAGCTACGTTCCAGCATGAATGAGACACGGACAGTGCGCCACGTTCAACCTTGACCTCTGTACACCAGAAGCAGTTTATAGTAGATTTATGTACATTTAAAGCAACATTGTCTTTGTTCATGATGATATATGATAAGTGTATTAGTTTGGTTCTCAAACAAACAAACAAAAAAATCCTTGCATGTTTTTTGCCCCGCCCCAAGTGTAAAAACAAATATTCTCTGACAGCATATAGACAGTACGTGTTTTCCGCAGCAAACAGATTCTTACGGTCTCTGTTCATGATGACAAAGAGTTTAACTGAGTGCATTGTTTCGATATGTTTGATTGGTCTCGCAGCAGTATGGGTAAAAATAGACTGAATGGCCTTGCCCTGCTAATATGTGCGGACATGTCCCAGGAGGAAGTGTTACAGCGTTTCGATAGATCAGGCCATAGGAGGATTAGCAAACCCTGATTTAAAGTAAAGTCTTCTAAATCAGTTTTTAATTGTGGCATCATACAGTCTCAGCAGTCCGATCAGTCTTAGCATTAGTATCAGCAATCTTACCAGTCCCAGCAGTGTCAGCACCGGTCTTACCAGTTTCAGCACCAGTCTTACCACTCCCAGCAGTAGCAGCACCAGTCCCAGCAGTGGCAGCACCAGTCTTACCAGTCCCAGCAGTGGCAGCACCAGTCTTACCAGTTCCAGCAGTAGAAGCACCACTCTTACCAGTCCCAGCAGTAGCAGCACCAGTCTTACCAGTCCCAGCAGCACCAGTCTTACCAGTTTCAGCAGTAGCAGCACCAGTCTTACCAGTCCCAGCAGTAGCAGAACCACTTACCAGTCCCAGCAGCACCAGTCTTACCAGTTCCAGCAGTAGCAGCACCAGTCTTAACAGTTCCAGCAGTAGCAGCACCAGTCTTACCAGTTCCAGCAGTAGGAGCACCAGTCTTACCAGTTCCAGCAGTAGCAGCACCAGTCCTGCCAGTCCCAGCAGTGTCAGCATCAGTTCCAGAAGTAGCAGCACCAGTCTTACCAGCTCCAGTTGTAGCATCAGTGTCATCAGTGTCAGCATTAACTTCAATAGCAGTGAACCAAACGCATGTCTCTCAATGAAGGTATAAACCCATCTACGTGTTCATATCTATAACTTCTATTCTTCTTGTCCTTTTAATATCACATATTTCTAACAGTGTGAATAGGGTAATTTTAGGAATTTGTTGTATCGCTTTGCAGTTTGCATTAATAGTCTCCAGGCTTTAAAATATGATAAATTTCACCTTCGTAACATGAACAGGATATGCACAGGGTTTTGTTTTTTTTTTTAGACAAAAATTTGATTTTTGCCTCAGTAAAAATCTATTCCTAGCTAAGTCCCAGGTAACATTAAACTGGTAAGATGGACCATGTCTAGGCAAAATGATCACATGCTTGACATGATAAAACAAGCCCCACCTTGCCCAGACTTAGAGCCAAAGGATTGTATGAACATGTGCCCATACTCACCTTGCCCAGTCAAGCAAAAGGATCAGCTGTTTAATATCATACAGCATAATGCATCTTGACCAAACAACATGGTCAATAAAGTCTGCTATGTGAGCCAATTAATATATATATATATATATATATATATATATGTTTCTCTACAGCAGTTGAATTGACAGTAGAAAGTTATGTAAAATAGTTTTTTAAAGAAAACCTTTTTTTCATGAAAGAATATTTGTCTGTTAGTTAAAAGGACAGCTTGAAATTGTGTTTAGTTTTTCCTGAAGCTTACAGTACTCCCGAAAACATTTGTGGATCACTCACTTTTTTCCTTTGCACTTTAAGATATATGCTGTTTGTTGGCAACTGAAACTGCCCCTCCTCTAAAGTGATCAGATTGAATAGAGGTACAGTACTTGTGTCTCCCAATACCAATGCATCAAATTAACTTCATAAGCAGAATTACATTGATTTTTTTCTATCATGTAATTGAAAAACCCTGTTAGAAATAATATGTAGTGCCTCTTTTTCTTATTAAATCTGTTTGTGTGTTTACGTCTTTGTCTACATGCCTGGTGACATACGAACAGAAAAATAGCTAAGCTTTTCTCGGCAGCCAAATGTTTATGTTTATAATGTTGTGTGCGAGCAGGAAGGCGTGGCCACTGGACTGCGTGTGTGTGTGTGCGCTTTGTGATTTGGGATTTGGTGTTTAATGTTATGTTAATGTTCTGTTGTTAGGCACACTGGACCTGCAAGGCGGTGTAGCCTACATCCTAGCCCGCGAAAGAACGCTTACTCAACTGTTCAAGTGATGCGCACCATTTCAGACGCTGTCATATATTGACACCGTAAACTACAATACTTAATGCTTTGTCACACAATTACCAGGAATTATTATTCAGTACTGTATTTTAAAGTTGTTTTTTTATTTTTTTACAGTAGTACTAAAATAAAATTGTTTTCAGTTTGCATGAGTGACAAATTATATTAAACACCATGGTTTTAAAAGAACGTCGATAAAAAAAGTCTCATTTAATCAAGAGAAAAAGATAGTAATTTGTGTTTTATTATTTTCGTACCAGAACCGCCCGAGAAATCGTAGCAGTGAAGCAAATCTTATGTTTACCTCATACTTAATACTCATGTATCCTAGAAATCGTCATTAAACAATAGACTTAATGAAACATTTTACGTCAGAAAGTTCCCAGAAGTATCATAAGTATTACCCTTTTCCTCTCTCAGTTCAGCCCAATTGATTATCGTCATCAAGTTTAGTAAAAAAAAAAAATTAAAAAAAATTACCTCAGAAATTCTATCATTGACCCGCATCATTAACAAAAGCAAAATAACCTTTTTTTATTTTACTCGTGGATGTTGTAGAGCTGTCTGTACGTCTTTAGTTTATATTTTTTCATTCATTCACACAAATAAAGATAATTAGCGTTATTAAAAGGTTTTACTCACCTCTCAGTGAAGAAAGCTCTCCCGCCTGTGAAGAAACGTTGAACACCTGCCTCTCGCTGTGGGTTGCGATGGCAGCTGATTGGTTGAGAGGGCAACCGCTGTTGCTGGGGCATTTCTTCGTCGACCGCGCTTTTTCTACTTTTAGTAGTTAAAAAATTTCAAACAGCCTTTTGCCAGCGATAGCATAATGCATTTATTTATGTATTTATTTATTTATTTATTTATTTATTTATTTATTTATTCATGTTGTATTGTGTTGTGCAGGGGCATCTTGCCCTGAGGTTTTATTATTGTGTTGAAGGTCGTATGGGTGTCTCCTACATATTTATCCAATTAAAGGTTCTTTTCAAGATGGATACAAATGGAAATAAACTACAATACACATGTTATACATACATATACTATTATGAATTCTAGTTAAATATTTGGAAGTAGCAGCACCAGTCTTACCAGCTCCAGTTGTAGCATCAGTGTCATCAGTGTCAGCATTAACTTCAATAGCAGTGAACCAAACGCATGTCTCTCAATGAAGGTATAAACCGACCCGGACAGCCGGGGGAGTGAGACTCACTTCCCCCCCTGAGGGAGCCCTGTGCGGACAGTGCGATATGGAAAGGAGCAGAGGTGGGGAGGAGGAGGAACAAAAAAGAGGTATGACACAGGCCCGGTTTTTGGGATGGAACCGCATAACAGTCTCGCGTTTTGATTGGTCCATGTCTGTCACATGAATATGTCGTCACACGAGTGGAAAAGCGTGCAGGCATTTTTAACATTGTGATCAGATAGAGTGATCTGCTTTCCACAACCTTACCATTAAAATATAATGTGGTATTACACTGTACTGATATTACAAACTATGAGGAATTACTTTATATAAATTATCATGTTATGCACGAATGTAAGAATTGGCTTTCTGTGGTGGTGTACTTTTTTCTTTCAAGTAGCATATATCGATAATCGTTTTTGCGATATATTTTAATATAAAACATATACGCTATTGCAGTTTTGTTACAGAATACATTAGTTTATCTCTAATGTAATCACAGTTTTACATATAGACTGCCCCTGTTTTCATTTACGTCGCAAATTCTGGGCTGCTTTGCTTTTCAGATAATGTCCCAAATTCTGGGCCGATTTGGTTTGCAGATAACATCCCAATTTCTGGGCCGCTTTGGTTTTTAGATAACGTCCCAAATTCTGGGCCGCTTTGGTTTTTAGATAACGTCCCAAATTCTGGGCCGCTTTGATAACATCCCAATTTCTGGGCTGCTCTGGTTTTCAGATAACGTTCCGAATTCTGCATTTTCGAATTCAGGCCAGTTTTTGAGCTATTCTGCTTAGCTGACAGCCGAGTTTCTAAGTCATGCATGCACAGTTTACCATAAACTGGACCGTTAACTCATTTAAGAGTACATGAATCAAAGTTAATGTATTTTTTACTCTCCTCAGAAAACATTTAGGAACATGGTATACCAAAAAAAAAAAAAAAGGTCATCTCATTTGCTTATGTAATGTCCATCAATATATAGTGAGGCATAGGGGTTTATCAGAACTTCTGGGTTTAAGAGACCAGTGACCTTCAACAACTTCAAATAAATCCTATTGTATTGTATTAGTCAGCATTTCCCTTATCTATTCCTGATCATTTATACTGTAGGTCAGGGGTTTTCAACCTTTTTTTGAAACTGTAGCCCTTCTATCTGGAGGTTTCAGCTCGAGTACCCCTTTACAATTTTCGCTCAACTGAACGGTACCTCAGTTACAATAAAATGGAGAATAATCTGATGACCCCCCCCCCCCCCCTGTTTATTTAATAAGTCTGGGTGACAAACTGCTGGTTTAGGACAGAACAACAAACAGTAAGCTTAATTCTTAAAACTTTTAACTACAAGTATTTGGATGCACAGAATTAAAAAGACAAGTATTAGGTTAGGAGCACACCTATTTTTTGTAACTTTGACGGCCTTTTGTAAAAGTTTGAAGACCTTTTGATACCCAGCATACACTGCAATACCCAGCAAAGTTATACACTGATATTCTGATAGCACAGCAATTCAAATGAAGTTTGTAATTGGTTGTGTTCCTCAAATACACAATAAAAAGTTATATTTATAGGGTATACAGTTATACAGCGATACAGTGGTTTCGGACATCTAAGAACAGGTACTGCGAGCATCTGGATTCATACTCAGAGGTACTCTGTAGCCTCCTGGGACATTCACAGCTTGTTTGACACCCTCTTGTAGTTGCCCGTTTCTGCATATAAAGCAAAATGCTGTTTGTCAATCTCTCTTTTTTCTTATAAATCAGTCTTTGCAAGAATCATTCCAAAAACACTTGAATCAGTTAGGCACTACAGGCCTTTAAATTGCAGTACCAATTTGCAAGTTGCTAAGTGGTTGCGTTCCTCAAATTTGCAGTGCAAAGTGATATCTTAAAGAATAGGGTATGTAGTGCTTTTTTTCGCCTCCCCTTGCTTTTGGTGCAAAACTGTGCTCTGATACACTCAGGCTGATACTGTGATCACAAAACACTTGGAATGGACTTAAATTGGTGCTTCTGTACTCTTTTTAGATGCACAACAATCTTAGCTAAAGAAAATGGGTTCCTTCGAGTTCGTAAGACCCACGACCGCCATTAGCTGAGCCTTACCCCGATGGTGTTTTTATAATGGGATTTGCCATAGGGAAGGGGGTGGTCTCTTATCGTACCCGTATCTCCACGACCCCTGGGCCAACAAACTCAGAAGGACATTCTTTGCATACACAAGAGTCTTAGCTAAAGAAAGACATCAGCCACGGGTTCAAACGCCACCCCACCGCCAGATGGTGGCCGTTGCCCCAAAGGGGTTTTATAATGGGATTTCCCATAGACATTTTTCAGGGTGCTGTATCTTGGGTTCCGGGGGTCCCCAAGACTTGAAAATCGGTATGGAGGTCCACCTCGGGGCCCCTGTCGATCCCTCCAAGCAACGTGTCCCCAGCTAGAAAGGACACCAGTTTAGACTTTTTTTGCCAACCTGGAGCTCAAAAGCTATTGGAAATGCAACCTTGACATTCCATCATGCTGAAAATGTGAAAATTTGTTGAAAATGTAGCATTTGAAAACGGGTGGCTCCCTGTGAAAGAGGGCCCCCAGACATGACCCTAGGAAGTTCAACCCGGTTTCTAGGCCCCGGGGTCATGGAGATATGACCCCGAAAAGGGTAGTTTTTGGACATTTTTGACAGGGCGTATCTCGGGTTCTGTGGGGGTTAGGAACTTGATTTTTTTTTTTTGCGTTGGGGCCCCATGGGGCCCCGCACAAGGAGTCACTATTTTTATGGTTCAAATGCCAGGACGGCTTGGCAAAGTGAATTTTTTCGTCATGACATGAGTTTTTGGGTGAACCACCACACCTTTTTAGGGGGTGGTTTGGGGTGCTCCCCTGAGTCTATATCACTTTGAATGGTGGTTCTACGTGCTCGGGTTCGAGAGATATGCCTGAAAATGTGTTTTATAACACTGCCATAGACATGAATGGGGCTGAATACCCGAAAATATATTTTGCAAAGAATTGCTAAGGTGGGTGTATGCGTGCAGGGGTTGTATGGTGGGTGTATGCGTGCAGGGGTTGCATAGTGGTGTGTGCGTGCAGGGGTTGCATGGTGGGTGTATGCATGCGGGGGTTGCATGGTGGGTGTATGCGTGCAGGGGTTGCATGGTGGTGTGTGCGTGCAGGGGTTGCATGGTGGGTGTATGCGTGCAGGGGTTGTATGGTGGGTGTATGCGTGCAGGGGTTGCATAGTGGTGTGTGCGTGCAGGGGTTGCATGGTGGGTGTATGCATGCAGGGGTTGCATGGTGGGTGCATGCGTGCAGGGGTTGCATAGTGGTGTGTGCGTGCAGGGGTTGCATGGTGGGTGTATGCATGCAGGGGTTGCATGGTGGGTGTATGCGTGCAGGGGTTGCATGGTGGGTGTATGCATGCAGGGGTTGCATGGTGGGTGCATGCGTGCAGGGATTGCATAGTGGTGTGTGCGTGCAGGGGTTGCATGGTGGGTGTATGCATGCAGGGGTTGCATGGTGGGTGTATGCGTGCAGGGGTTGCATGGTGGTGTGTGCGTGCAGGGGTTGCATGGTGGGTGTATGCGTGCAGGGGTTGTATGGTGGGTGTATGCGTGCAGGGGTTGCATAGTGGTGTGTGCGTGCAGGGGTTGCATGGTGGGTGTATGCATGCAGGGGTTGCATGGTGGGTGTATGCGTGCAGGGGTTGCATGGTGGTGTGTGCGTGCAGGGGTTGCATGGTGGGTGTATGCGTGCAGGGGTTGTATGGTGGGTGTATGCGTGCAGGGGTTGCATGGTGGTGTGTGCGTGCAGGGGTTGCATGGTGGGTGTATGCATGCAGGAGTTGCATGGTGGGTGTATGCGTGCAGGGATTGCATGGTGGTGTGTGCGTGCAGGGGTTGCATGGTGGGTGTATGCGTGCAGGGGTTGCATGGTTGGTGTATGCATGCAGGGGTTGCATGGTGGTACACGTGTGTGGAGGGGAATTGGAGTTCAGGTTTTGCGCACAAGAGGGGCGGGGAAAAGACTGGGAAGGGTAGGGTAAAAGAAAAATTACTACAAGCATTTATTTTCACTTTCGACTCCCAGTCTCCTTACCATCACTTTATGATTTTATTTTGTGATTATTTAATTATTGTCAAAATAAACGGCCTTCATCTACTCACAGTTGCAGTCTCATTTCTGTCCAAAAAGAACCTGAAACACTACAATATATTGATGGACGTTACATAAGAAAATGAGATGTCCTTTTTTCGGAATACCATGTTCCTTCCCAAAAATGTGTTTTAATATTAGCCTTTAATAAAGGAAAACGGCTGCTTTAATTAATTTTCATGTATCTATTTCAGTGCAATGTAGTTTCTTCATGTAATAAGAAATACGTTTAACATTTACATTTTTGTTTTTTTCATTAAAAAAAAAAAAAAAAAAAAAAAAGATTTCTGGGGAGAGTAAAAAATACATGAACTTTGATTAATGTACTAAGGGTTACTCTCAAATAAATTCACGATCCAGTTTATGGTAAACTGTGCATGCATGACTTAGAAACTCGGCTGTCAGCTGATTCCCCAAAACTGGGCTGAATTCGGAAATGCAAAGCGGCCCAGAATTTGGGACGTTATCTAAAAACCAAGGCTGCCCAGAATTTGGGACGTTATCTAAAAACCAAAGCGGCCCAGAATTTGGGACGTTATCTAAAAACCAAGGCGGCCCAGAATTTGGGACGTTATCTAAAAACCAAGGCGGCCCAGAATTTGGGACATTATCTGAAAAGCAAAGCGGCCCAGAATTTGGGACGTAAATAAAAACAGGGGCAGTCTATATGTAAAACTGTGATTACATTAGAGATAAACTAATGTATCCTGTAACAAAACTGCAATAGCGTATATGTTTTATATTAAAATATATCGCAAAAACGATTATCGATATATGCTACTTGAAAGAAAAAAGTACATCACCACAGAAAGCCAATTCCTACATTCGTGCACAACATGATAATTTATATAAAGTAATTCCTCATAGTTTGTAATATCAGTACAGTGTAATACCACATTATATTTTAATGGTAAGGTTGTGGAAAGCAGATCACTCTATCTGATCACAATGTTAAAATGCCTGCACGCTTTTCCACTCGTGTGACGACATATTCATGTGACAGACATGGACCAATCAAAACGCGAGACTGTTATGCGGTTCCATCCCAAAAACCGGGCCTGTGTCATACCTCGCTTGTCCTGCTGCTCCAACACTAGCTACCTTAAGAGCCGGTACGATGCGGTCAATGGGTGAAGTTCGTCAGGAGTACTGCATGAAAAAAAAAAAAACGAGTGTGTTGTCGTGGCAGTTGGTGATCAAAGAAATAAAACAAAATAAAATCAATAAATAATAATGTCATAGACTTAAAGTCATACCTTTGAAGTCATAATGCATTGCAAGTGTTATTAGGGAATGTTGTGCTGTGTTTTCAAGCGCTTCAATGTGACAGCGGGTGCGTTCACGGAGATCAAGAGCAGCCGGAGATCAAGAGCAGCCGCCGCAGGGGAGGGATACCATGGTAAATAGGTTACCTATTTACCATGGTATCTCTCCCCTGGGTGCGTTGTGTTTTGGTGAGCAGGAAAGCAGCGGGCGGGATGGCGAGCTTGTCCTGCTGCTCCAACACAAGCTACCTTAAGAGCCGGTACGATGCGGGCAATGGTTGAAGTTCGTCAGGATTACTTCATTGTCGATGTAGTCCATGAGGATTTACCCATTTTTTTCAAAATCTTGCATATGATTCAGTTTAGGTGTACATGGATTTTGTGTGGGAAACTGTATTTTGCTCTGGAATTTAATTCTCACCTTCATGCCTTCAAAATAGAGGCTTTGCATGAGTGGTGTACATTAACACCTGGCAATGAAGTTGACTACCATGCACTAGATGCTTATGAAGACAGTGATGGATGTTTATATATTGCACCTCATCATACTGTGTATAAGGTACTGCTTGCATTTAAAACTGTGATATTAATTACAATGGCAGGTTAACATTGGTGCTTATTTTTCTGATTAATTTTATGTTTTTTTGTTCATTAGGTGAAGAAATAGATGGTGAGACTCTTTTAGGTCTGACAGAACATATGATTGGAAAGATCTTCCGAACTATGAAGGACCAAGTCAAATTTTTAAAGGCTCTCGAGAACCTTAAAAGGTATGTAATGACAAATATATTATACATTATGTTAGTCTATTGTTGTGTTTTAGTATTTACATTTAAATACCACATACTATACAGGAATCACTTTGAAAAGTATAAATTACTACTACCAGTACGCTTTTTGTATTGTAATGTTGTATTGTAAGAAAGATGTATATTATGGGAGTACATTTCTTTATGGAAACACACACAGAGAGAGAGAGAGAGAGAGAGAGAGAGAGAGAGAGAGAGAGAGAGAGAGAGAGAGAGAGAGAGAGAGAGAGAGAGAGAGGTATTTTCACTAGTTTAATTCCTGAAAATGAGGACTGGGAATGTATGGTTTTAAACTTCTGTGTAGAAAATTAATATGGCTGTTATATTATAAGGCTCTGTTTAAATATCAAGTCTTTAGATATTTTCAGGTGATTAAAATTATGAAATATTGTTTTTTTTGTTGTTTTTTGTATTTTCATAGAACAAAAGCAAATGAGCATATTGTTTCAGAGAAGGTGCTACCAGTAGAATGCAGAGAAGTGCCACAAACCTCAACAAGTGTTCATGTTTGGACCGCATGTTATACATTGCCTATATTTCCTCCAGTTGTACAGATGGCCCTTGATAGAAAGGACATTGGTTTCAAATCAAAAGACAAATCTGCCCTTCGTGCAGCTCTAATACAGACTCTGTTTGATGACCTCAGCAAATATACGCTGTAAGAACTGAGATTTCGGTGTTTGTTTTAGATACATAGGCAACCAATTTTAGAATAATTACATAACATAAAATAGCATATTCATTTTTAAAATGATTACTATTTTTTTTTTAAATCTATCATAACAGCAATATTTTATTCAAGAGAAAAAGTTTTATTAAATTCATTTTCATAATGCTTTTCAGCATGTTTTTTTTGTAAATTAAAGCAATTGTAAAATGCAACTGTATTTCATGACATTATTTCTCAAATATATATTTTTCTTACAATTCACTTACAATTCATATGCCTATATTATTTTCTAATCTGTATATTTAGGTATCCAGACCACATAATGTACAGTACTGTGCTAAGTACTTTGTGCTGTAAGTACAGATTTCTAAGGGATGACAGCCAAACTGGATATGTGAGTATACATTTGGTAGTTATATTCATAAAAGAAATAGTCGAATAAACATTAATTTGTCAAAATTATGCAGCGTTAAATATATTTTTACTAGTTGATATGTATTTTTTATAGCCAGATAATGGACATAGGTTTAACTTTCTATCATTGTTTCAGGCTACTCTACTTGAAATACTGAGAAATAAATTCAAAAAAGAGAGAAAGACACTTATTTCAGTGGAGACTGTAGAAGACATGAAAAAAAAGTTTGGTGCTGTGGGTCGAGGAAGGAAGCGTGCACCAGAGCAACAGCAACCGCTCATGAAAAAGAGAAGAGAATCTGTAAGCCTAACTCTTGGATCTGCATTGACAGAAATAGATTGAAATAGAATTACATACTTTATATATGTACATACATGCGATTGTGTAGTTTATTAGCTAATTGGCTTTCATGGAGAGTACTTGATCTTTAGCATTTTTCCAGAGTAAAGAAAAGCACAGAGAATACATGCAGTAAATGCCTGATCATAAGTATTGAATTACTTAACGTTATGATACATATTGCAGATGCAAAGTGAGGAGTTCCCAGGAGAAGACGAGCATAGTATTGCCAAACACTTGGACTCCATAAGAAAAGAAATAACGAAATTGAGGCCGAACATTGAAGCCATATGTGACAGCATGAATAGAACTGTACACACTCGGGAAAGAATGATGGAGAAGAAGTCCACTGAAGAAGTCCTTGGTCTGTTTCCATTCCTAAAGCATCCTAAACTGGTAGGTACTAGTTTTTATTCTACTATGGTGATTGATGAGAAATTAATATTTTTAGTTATAAGCATGTATAATCACTTTAATTAGTCCTCCTAGGTGACCTTTCTGCATCAGCAATCCACCTGCTCCAGCTTTTACAAAACTCCACTGCTCCTGGTTTTTCCCATGCAACTTCTTTCTGCTCGCATTCAGTTTAGTTTGATTTTGTTTTATTTATTGATTTTTTTAACTACTACATTATTTGTAAGTATTCAACTCTTTTTTACAGCTGTGTATATCGCCTTGGATAAAGGCATATGATAAATAAATAAATATAATAATAACTTTAGCATCTGTATTTTAGCTGTTGCACGAAGTAGAACTACGTTTTGGAGTAAACTTGGAACGGAAGCATTGTTGCTGTTGCCAGCTTTGTTTCGAGAGAGGGAAAATCTGTTTGTTGTTGACCAAGTAAGTTAATTGAGCTCTACTTTTTAAATGTAGCTTAACTGAATTGATGTTTTCAATGTTAAATACAAAGTCAAATTATCATTTAGAGATATCTCAAAATGAGTTTGAAATATCTCCAAATTAATTCCTGATATCTGTAAACCATTTTGAGATATCTTAAAATATGTTAAGATATCTCTAATTATTTCAAAATATTTTAAGATATATTCAACTGATTTAAGGATATTTTGAAATATTTAAAGATATCTGTTAAATATTTAAAGGTATCTCTTAATTTGGCTTGCCATAAATGTGTACTTAATGAATTATGAGGGAGACTTGTAGGCAATTAACAGGAGTTTAAGACGTTCCTCGCTGTTTTAAGTGAGATCCGACAGTTAAAATGTTTTTAAAGGGAGGAATATTACGAAATCCCTTTAAAGTAGCCGCAGCCCCACCACACGAGCCGCCACTGCTTGTAGGTATGGTGAGATGCTGCTGAAGTACAATTTCACATAATTTATTGTTGAATAAAGTTATTAATTATTATTTTAAAATCTATACAGGTACCACCATCACCTACGCCAACTATCGTTTTCAAGGGAACAACAAGCCCATTGGCAGCAGATGACATCTCTGTTTGTGTTGATGGAATTGAGATACTCAGTGATTATCCAGGAATGGATATCACCCTTGCTGTTGAATGTATTTTTTCTCTTTATTTTTCCTTGGGCATTGAGTATCCTAAAGCTCTAAAAAATTGTCTGACTTTCATGGAAAGGTACTTCATGAAGCTGAGTATCTCTGACAAAGTACCTTTGCCAGTGTTAAAGATTTACAGTCAAATAACTGCACTTTTACTTGGGGAATAATTATATTGATCTGATGGAATGCCATTTTAACATTTAATCTGAAATTAAATGAATTTATTGTGTCAACTATTTAATTTGATTACAAAAACAGAATATTTGATATAAAAATGTAATTGTACATATAAAAAAAAGTATTTATTTTAAATGTAAATGGCTGATTAGAAAATTAATTGTTTATAACAAATGTAAATTGTTTTTAATAGAAGTTTTGAACTCAAAAAACTAATAAACATTCAGTCTTAATTTATAGATATCATAAACTCATAATAAGCTCTGATCTAAATACTGTACAGTAGCTCTTCTAATTTGTGCCACCAAAAAATGAATAAGAAAAAAGAAACCCACGTTCATCAGTTTCAATATACATTTTATCTCAGCCTTTTCAAGGTCTATTACATGTTCTTGAAAATGTATTTTGTGTAAGTTTCAGGAAAATCTGTGGGATGCATAGATTTATTTTCCAGTTTGCTGCGAGACCCTTTTTTTCACTGTGTAAATAATATGGTTTAATTATTAAAAACACACAGGTTGAATAAAACGGTGTAAAACTGTATATAACTAAACCTGAAACTACTCTAATGGTTTAACCTGTAAAAACAATAAATTGTTATATAAATGTTTAATAAATAAATTGTTGGCATCCTGAATTGAGTGATTTATCAAAGCACTTACACTTCTGAGGTTGGGGGATTCTAAAGGATGTGAAGAGCTCTTAACGGTATACATTTGTTTTTTCTCAGATGAACCAAACAACCCTCCATAGAATGTTAATTGTAAGGTTCAATAGTGTAACTCTTATGGTTCTATATTAAACCTCAATAGAAGGTTCTTCAGAGGAACCAATATGGTTCTGTATTATACCATTAATATAAGAACCATGGTGGTTCTTTATTAAACCTCTAATGCAGGGTTCTTCCAAAGAACCATTTTAAAAGGTTCCATATAGCACTTCAAAATGGTTCCAAATCTATACCAGCAGATAGAACCTTTTAGGGTTCTATATTGTACCCTTTTTTCTAAGAGTGTACTGCATAAAAAAACGAGTGTGTTGTCGTGGCAGTTGGTGATCAAAGAAATAAAACAAAATAAAATCAATAAATAATAATGTCATAGACTTAAAGTCATACCTTTGAAGTCATAATGCATTGAAAGTGTTATTAGGGAATGTTGTGCTGTGTTTTCAAGCGCTTCAATGTGACAGCGGGTGCGTTCACGGAGATCAAGAGCAGCCGCCGCAGGGGAGGGATACCATGGTAAATAGGTTACCTATTTACCATGGTATCTCTCCCCTGGGTGCGTTGTGTTTTGGTGAGCAGGAAAGCAGCGGGCGGGATGGCGAGCTTGTCCTGCTGCTCCAACACAAGCTACCTTAAGAGCCGGTACGATGCGGTCAATGGGTGAAGTTCGTCAGGAGTACTGCATAAAAAAAAAACCGAGTGTGTTGTCGTGGCAGTTGGTGATCAAAGAAATAAAACAAAATAAAATCAATAAATAATAATGTCATAGACTTAAAGTCATACCTTTGAAGTCATAATGCATTGCAAGTGTTATTAGGGAATGTTGTGCTGTGTTTTCAAGCGCTTCAATGTGACAGCGGGTGCGTTCACGGAGATCAAGAGCAGCCGCCGCAGGGGAGGGATACCATGGTAAATAGGTTACCTATTTACCATGGTATCTCTCCCCTGGGTGCGTTGTGTTTTGGTGAGCAGGAAAGCAGCGGGCGGGATGGCGAGCTTGTCCTGCTGCTCCAACACAAGCTACCTTAAGAGCCGGTACGATGCGGTCAATGGGTGAAGTTCGTCAGGAGTACTGCATAAAAAAAAAAACGAGTGTGTTGTCGTGGCAGTTGGTGATCAAAGAAATAAAACAAAATAAAATCAATAAATAATAATGTCATAGACTTAAAGTCATACCTTTTAAGTCATAATGCATTGCAAGTGTTATTAGGGAATGTTGTGCTGTGTTTTCAAGCGCTTCAATGTGACAGCGGGTGCGTTCACGGAGATCAAGAGCAGCCGCCGCAGGGGAGGGATACCATGGTAAATAGGTTACCTATTTACCATGGTATCTCTCCCCTGGGTGCGTTGTGTTTTGGTGAGCAGGAAAGCAGCGGACGGGATGGCGAGCTTGTCCTGCTGCTCCAACACAAGCTACCTTAAGAGCCGGTACGATGCGGTCAATGGGTGAAGTTCGTCAGGAGTACTGCATAAAAAAAAAAACCGAGTGTGTTGTCGTGGCAGTTGGTGATCAAAGAAATAAAACAAAATAAAATCAATAAATAATAATGTCATAGACTTAAAGTCATACCTTTGAAGTCATAATGCATTGCAAGTGTTATTAGGGAATGTTGTGCTGTGTTTTCAAGCGCTTCAATGTGACAGCGGGTGCGTTCACGGAGATCAAGAGCAGCCGGAGATCAAGAGCAGCCGCCGCAGGGGAGGGATACCATGGTAAATAGGTTACCTATTTACCATGGTATCTCTCCCCTGGGTGCGTTGTGTTTTGGTGAGCAGGAAAGCAGCGGGCGGGATGGCGAGCTTGTCCTGCTGCTCCAACACAAGCTACCTTAAGAGCCGGTACGATGCGGTCAATGGGTGAAGTTCGTCAGGAGTACTGCATAAAAAAAAAAAACGAGTGTGTTGTCGTGGCAGTTGGTGATCAAAGAAATAAAATCAATAAATAATAATGTCATAGACTTAAAGTCATACCTTTGAAGTCAAAATGCATTGCAAGTGTTATTAGGGAATGTTGTGCTGTGTTTTCAAGCGCTTCAATGTGACAGCGGGGGCGTTCACGGAGATCAAGAGCAGCCGGAGATCAAGAGCAGCCGCCGCAGGGGAGGGATACCATGGTAAATAGGTTACCTATTTACCATGGTATCTCTCCCCTGGGTGCGTTGTGTTTTGGTGAGCAGGAAAGCAGCGGGCGGGATGGCGAGCTTGTCCTGCTGCTCCAACACAAGCTACCTTAAGAGCCGGTACGATGCGGTCAATGGGTGAAGTTCGTCAGGAGTACTGCATAAAAAAAAAAACGAGTGTGTTGTCGTGGCAGTTGGTGAGCAAAGAAATAAAACAAAATAAAATCAATAAATAATAATGTCATAGACTTAAAGTCATACCTTTGAAGTCATAATGCATTGCAAGTGTTATTAGGGAATGTTGTGCTGTGTTTTCAAGCGCTTCAATGTGACAGCGGGTGAGTTCACGGAGATCAAGAGCAGCCGGAGATCAAGAGCAGCCGCCGCAGGGGAGGGATACCATGGTAAATAGGTTACCTATTTACCATGGTATCTCTCCCCTGGGTGCGTTGTGTTTTGGTGAGCTGGAAAGCAGCGGGCGGGATGGCGAGCTTGTCCTGCTGCTCCAACACAAGCTACCTTAAGAGCCGGTACGATGCGGTCAATGGGTGAAGTTCGTCAGGAGTACTGCATAAAAAAAAAAAAAAACGAGTGTGTTGTCGTGGCAGTTGGTGATCAAAGAAATAAAACAAAATAAAATCAATAAATAATAATGTCATAGACTTAAAGTCATACCTTTGAAGTCATAATGCATTGCAAGTGTTATTAGGGAATGTTGTGCTGTGTTTTCAAGCGCTTCAATGTGACAGCGGGTGCGTTCACGGAGATCAAGAGCAGCCGGAGATCAAGAGCAGCCGCCGCAGGGGAGGGATACCATGGTAAATAGGTTACCTATTTACCATGGTATCTCTCCCCTGCGTGCGTTGTGTTCTGGTGAGCAGGAAAGCAGCGGGCGGGATGGCGAGCTTGTCCTGCTGCTCCAACACAAGCTACCTTAAGAGCCGGTATACCGCTAGCTACCATAGACACCTTGATACGAATGCATAGTAGTATACTGGCCAAGGGCGTTGGTTTTGCCCAGAGCCGTAACTAAGCTTTTAGCTACCGGGGCATGCAAATATATATATATATATATATATATATATATATATATATATATATATATATATATATATATATATACAAGGGCGTAGGTTTGGTTTGAACATTGGTGGGGACACAATTTTGTAGGGGGGGTGGAGTCACGGTCGCTAGTGGGGTTCGGGGGCATGCCCCCCCGGGAAGAAATTTTTTAGTAGACAGCTATTAAATGGTAACTTCTGGTGGCTTGAAATGAATGCTGGACATGATTCGAGGACAGTGGTATACACTTAAAACACTATGATAAAGTGTCCCTCCTGGAAGCTGGTTTGACATCCCTGCTGTAGAATTACTAATAACCTGAATTATAACCTATCCCAGCCTTACTGTAAGCTACCAATACCCCTGGCGCTACAAGCATGAGCACATGCACGCTCACGTGCTCTGCCTGCCACTCCTGTGTCTGTGCTGCTGCTCGTACCTGGGTGCATTGCTTCATTCACCTGATAAAATAATAAATTGATGCATGCCATATAGAGAGAAAATATATGGCTATGCTAACTTTATTTGCTGAGTATTACTATACAGCATTAGCCTACTATTATATCACAATGTGCCTCAAACAATAATATATCTCAAAACTGAGTCTAACACTTTCACTGTTATAATCACTAAGCCATTACAGACCCCACCTGCGACCCTGTTGCTCCACCTGCCTCTGTACTGCTTTTACCAGGCTGCACTGCTTCACTCGCCTGATAAAATGATAAATTGATGCATGCTGTTTAGAGAGAAAGTATGACTCTGCTAACTTCATTAGTAAATTATTTTTTCATTTGCTATGAGAATCATTATCAATTGTGTTTATTACTTTAATAACATCTTCCTACTTACACTTTGACTTTTTGTAAAAAAAAACTTCCTTATGTCCATCTTTATTTTTTTGGTTGCTATTATGCTTTAGTCACCTAAAGCCAAATTGAAGTGATTAGCTAACGTTAGTTGAATGACGATATCAAAACATGCTCACGCACTCTCTCTCTCTCTCTCTCTCTCTCTCTCTCTCTCTCTCTCTCTCTCTCTCTCTCTCTCTCTCTCTCTCTCTCTCTCTCTCTCTCTCTCTCTCTCTCTCTCTCTCTCTCTCTCTCTCTCTCTCACACACACACACACACACACATAATGATTTAGCTGTGAAACAAGCTAGCTAGCCACCAAGGACGTTGGGTTAGCAGCTAGCAATGGGTCGCTAACGTAATAGGTAGGTAGGTAGGTAGCTTTATTCTCTCAAACTATGTTGCTGACGAGCTGACAATACCTTCAGCCGCGGCACCTGGCTTTCATTCAGTCAGTGGCTCACACTCATCAGCCTGACCGGCAAGCGGCAACTTCAGATGAGCGTCTTTCCAGAGTCCAGCCTAAACCAGCGGTTCTCAACCTTTTTTTACTCACGCCGCACTGACATTTATTTGTATATCTGTCCCCCCCCCCCCCCCCCCACCACCATTAATTTGACTTTTTATATATTTTTTATTACTGCCTATATAATATAGTGCATTTATTTAGCCGCCTGGATAGTCACACTGTCCATTCAATCAAATACATATGTTCGTGTTCGCTTTTTACACACACGATACAAAAATATCAAGCAAGGAGTAAGTTAGTTACAAAGGGAGGAAGGAGGATTGAAATAATATGACAACGCATTAACCAACAAACACAAACATCGAATTAAACTGATTATATTTATTCTTATTTTTTAAAATAAATGTGAAAATTGTGGCACAATGTACACCGTTTAAGAATGACTAGAATTTTTTTTTTTTATTTTAAACCCGGAGATTTACCTTTCACTCCCGAGTCCTTGTGCACTTTCGCACTTCAATGAAAACAACACACTCTGCTGGTCCCTGACGTCAGCCACGCACTGAGTCTGTGTTACAGTGATGCAGTATGGAAGGGCCAAAGTCAATCAAATTAGCGTTTTTTTTTTGTTTTGTTTTTTTTGGAGGAGGGAGGAATAACGAGCGGGAGGGGCGGGGGGGCTTGAGAGAGTTAACCCTTTGTGGAGCAGATAAAATGACTTGACAAAAGACGTTTAAGATTTATCAAAATTATTGGTAGGGACAATTCAACGGTCCCTTGACATTGGTAGGGACATGTCCCTACCATCCCTAGCTAAATCTACGCCGGTGCCGGAGGTCCATTATTATTATTATTATTTATTTCTTAGCAGACGCCCTTATCCAGGACGACTTACAATCGTAAGCAAAAACATTTCAAGCGTTACAATACAAGTAATACAATAAGAGCAAGCAATACAATAACTTTTGTTCAAGTAAAGTACAAGTTTGACAAACCACAATTCAATAATACAGCAGGTAATAGTGATAGTTACATCAGGATGTGAGTAAATACAAAGTACTACAGGTTAAAAACTTGGCAGATTACAGTATTCTGAAGTACAGGATTAAATGCAGTAAAATAGGGGCTGATAAGAGCAAAATAAAGCACATTTACATGAAGGGTGATAGTGTCCCAGGATACAAACAGAGGAGTTCTACAGGTGCTCTTTGAAGAGGTGAGTCTTAAGGAGGCGCCGGAATGTGGTCAGGGACTGGGCAGTCCTGACATCTGTAGGAAGGTCATTCCACCACTGCGGAGCAAGGGTGGAGAAGGAGCGGGCTTTGGAGGCAGGGGAGCGTAGCGGTGGTAGAGCTAGTCTTCTAGTGCAGGCGGAGCGGAGAGGTCGAGTGGGGGTGTAGGGAGAGATGAGGGTCTGGAGGTAGCTGGGTGCAGACTGGTCAAGGCATCTGTCCATGCAATTTATATATAGGACAGTCTTAGGTCGCCTGCGGATACATTAGTCCAATCAATGCGTCTGAACCTGGTGTGTAATCCCAAGGTAACTGCTCACAGTTAACACGTTTTAATAGACAGATTTATATATATATTTCACTGGGCGTGAGCTGGGGGGGAAAGATAAGGCAGAAGAAGCAGCAAGGAGCAGTTAGTAGGACAGAATGTGGTCACCGACTGGGGCCGACGCTGTCGACATCCCAGGGGCGGAGGACCCGGCCACCGGAAAGGATAGAAAATAGGTCGTCGACTGGGGCCGACGCTGTCGACATCCCAGGGGCGGAGGACCCGGCAACCGGAAACGGGATAGAAAAGAGGTCGTCGACTGGGGCCGACGCTGTCGACATCCCAGGGGCGGAGGACCCGGCGACCTGAAACGGGATAGAAAAGAGGTCGTCGACTGGGGCCGACGCTGTCGACATCCCAGGGGCGGAGGACCCGGCAACCTGAAAACACATATGAGGGTTAGACTTGAAAAGCCACCCCTCGGGAGGAGATGAGAGAGGTACCCAGCATTTGAGGCTTATGTAAGGGGCGCTCGTAAAACCCCTGATTGGCCGAGACATCACGCTGCCTGGGACCTGAAAATAAGGACAGAGCATTGAGGTTAGTATAGGACTCGGCACGAGTGACCACGTCCTGAAGAGAGGCAGAATAGAAGAGAGCCTCGAGTGAGATGAGCGCAGGAGCTGCGACAGGACAGAGTTTGGCCGGGGGTCCGCTCTGACTCACGCGGTGAGAACCCCTGAAGGTAAGGGAGGCGGCTGCCTAGCCCTGAGGTCGGGGAAGTGAGCCTCACTTGCCCCCCAAAGGATGGACCCCCGGCACCTACGAAAATTCCCACACCGTGAGACAAACAAGACAGAACATGCCAACGCATAACATAAACAAACAAACAAAAGACCAGAAAGACGAACAAAGGGGGATTAGTAAATTTGTTAATGGGATGTGACTGTGTATACCTGACTATGTGTATACCTGCCGCTCAGTGGAGAGGAAAAAACCCCTCGAAGCGAATTTAGGGGAAAACCTCAGGTGGCCCCGGCGAACAGGTAGCCCCCACTCCGGGCATGCTAGCAATTTTAAAATGGGCTGCTGCTATATCGAAGGGAGATGAATGGACGTAATAGTCTACTGCGGAAGAGGACCAGCGGCCCATAGTCTTGATCAGACTGTGATTGATGCTGGCTCTTGCAGCGGAGGTAGCTGCACCTATACGAAATGAATGGGGAGAATACAGCTGAGGAGGGAGGCCTGTTCTAGAAAGAAGGGAGGAGAGCTGGGCTGATTAGGAGATTTTCGTCGCTGCAGGGAAGCTTGAAGCTGAAGAAACTGTGTATTCTGAGCTTCCGAGGAAGCCGAAGAAGGCTTGAGTGATGTTGGCCCTCGCAGCAGAGGGGGCTGTGCCTACGGAATGATTGGGGGGGAGGCCCGCTCTGGAGGCAAGGTAGGTTGGAATCCAGTGACGAGTGATCCTAGGAGTGAGAGAAATCAATGAGGGGGTGAAGTAGAGGAGGGAGGCTTGCTCTGGAGGGTGGAAGGAGGGGCGATGAGTGATGATAGGAGCGAGAGGAATCAGAACCGAGGGTCCTGGGGGGGGGGGGGGGAGATACCTTGATGATGAAAAGGGGCAGATAGGGGACTCTACTTGACAGCTGAATGGACTAACCACGTTGAAATTGATCCCTCTTGGGGGTACGACCGAATGGTGAAGTAAATCAGAAGCAGAAGAAACTGCGAGTTCTGAACGTAATAATCTACTGCGGAAGAGGACCAGCGGCCCATGGTCTTGATCAGACTGTGGTTGATGTTGGCTCTCGCAGCGGAGGTAGCTGCACCTATACGAAATGAATGGGGAGAATACAGCTGAGGAAGGAGGCCTGCTCTAGAAAGGAGGGTGGAGAGGTTGGCTGATTAGGAGATCTTCGTCGCAGCAGGGAAGCTTGAAGCTGAGGGAACTGTGAAGTCTGAGCTTCTGAGGAAGCCGAAGGCGGCCGAGAAGCAGATGAGATACCTTGACGTTGAAAATAAGGGGCAGATAGGGGAATCTGCTTGACAGCTGAATTAACTGACGGCGCTGAAATGGATCCGTCTGGAGGTACACAACTGAATGATGGCGTAAATTAGAACTGTGAATTCTGAGCTCCTAAGGAGACCGAAGAGGGCTCAGATGCAGATGATCTCCATAGGTAGATCCTTGTATGGGGAGAAGCGGCGTTTCAGAAGAGTAGAATGAGCAAACTGAGAATGGTCATTGATGCGGACAGCGGGAAGGTGAGGCAGAAGGGAAGGCTCTTAAGAATCAGCTGTTAGGCAGATGGTCTCCATGAGGAGATCTTCGTAAGGGGACAAGCAAACTTTCCAAAGAGTAGAGATAAGTGAATGGAGAATGTCTGTTGATATAGGCAGGCTGGAAGGTGCAGCAGGGGGGGGGGGACGGGACTTTGAAGATTCCGGAAAGAGTCAGACAAACTACTGGTATGGAGAGAATGGTGGGAAGAAAAAAATCCCTAGCTGGACGATGAAAGCCATGATCTGGTTTGATTTGAAGGAATAGGATGAATCAGATTCTGGCACAGAATGTTTAAAACACTGACCAGGCTGTACAATATGAAGCTGTCGAAGGAGGGAGAGAGCTGCAGATACGAAATGCTGAGCAGATTGAAGGAGGTTACTGAGAGGATGATTCAGTCAAATGACAGCTGGTGAATCGGGGGAGGGGGGGGGGGGGGGCACGCAGCAGACGGGACCAGTCGACGGAACTTGAACACTAAAAGTGGAGGCCGAAGGGGAGCTGGAACTGACAGTTGAGGTAGCAGCTGGAACTGACGAACGTGTGTAAATCGACTGCTGGGGAAGCTCAGCACGCTTTGTGCTCCATTTACTGGAATGGAGGGCAGAGATGAGATGTTGACTATCCTATGTGTCAGTGAATACGGGATCGATCTGTGGTCTGCTACTATCACGTCTGCTTGAAATGGAAAAGGTGAACTCACATTGAGAGACTGGGTTTCACAACTCCAGTTATTCTCCTAGAGTGGAACTCCTTAACTCATAAACAAGACAGATTTCCAGTCTCACCGCGTCTCTCACCATGTATTAATGCTGTAATATTTGAGAGGATGTGTGGACATATAAATAGATTGCTGAGAAAGACAAGCACCTTGTATTTTTGATCAGATGGGGATTAGCATTAGCCTTGACTGCGGAATGCTTCCACGATCTGCGTATTGGAGGAAAGCGGAAGCGTTGGAAGATCTGGAGTAGTGCAGGTCCAGATTTAGACTGAACTAAAGCAACTTGCATGCTAGAACAGTGAGTAGATCTGAAAAGGGAGCAGAGATCTGCTGCAGGGAGGAGCAATTAACAGTAGAGGATGGGATCTGCTGGACGGTGCAGAGATCTGAGGAAGTAAACAAAGAAGTGCTGTCAATAATGAGCGGTGGTCTGCTGTAGAGAGAGACCTGCCGAAGCAGTGATCTGTTATTGTGAATGGTGGACTGCCATTGGTAGAGCGTGGTGGTCTGCTGCAGAACACCGATATCTGCTGAAGCAGGGATCTGTAATAGTGAATGGTGGATTGCCATCGGTAGTGTGATGATCTGCTGTAGAGCACAGACATCTGCTGAAAGCGGTGGATATTGGACTGCGAGTTAAACTGATTTAGATGAAGCCAGAGATGGAGAATACATAGAGCTGAGGCTGCTGTAGAACCTAAAAGGATGAAGAATCCGCTGCTCTGAGGCTGTTGAAATAATCTATAGATTTGGTCAGGAGCAGTCCGCCTCAAAGGGGCGGGGGGAGGGGGGTAAGAGTTGAAATTGAAGAATGTCATTTGATATAGATAGACAGGGGATGAGGCAGGAGGGGGAACTCCCGAGAATCCATCCGAGTGAGAACTGCGGGAATAGATAGAAGAGCTGTAGTGTCCGAGCTTTGCAGCGAAACCAAACTGGTTTAATGTATAGAGAGAGAGCTTGTGGTATTATACTGCCATCCAGAGTTTATGATTAGAATTACATCATTGACCTGAGTGAATCAGGGTAGAATCTAAGAAGTTATTACGATTAAAATCCTCGTCTATGTAGAACAACATTTGCTTATTCCTTTAGATTTAAATAATAAATATTCTAGACATGTTTAGGACAGATAGTCATGAATAGAAATAAGTTAACGCAATATTTAGATGTTATGGTTCGGCGCGTTGAATTCGTCTCTGCCAGTTGTGAAAGTGCAGCAACAGGAAGCCGGAAGATTGCAGTGCTGAGGCGCAGAGCACGCAGAGCCTGATGAAGCCGCCTGGTCACCATGACAACTTACCACTCCCCGCAGTCACTCAATAAGGGCGTTGCCGTGGTAACCATAGTCTGCGAGACGCCGGTGGAAAAGTTACAGTACAATAGTGTAGTTGGAGAATGTTGTGACCAGTCGAGTCACGAGCCGCCACTAGTTAAAAAATTGAGATTAGAATGGGCTGGATACGTCTTTAAAATGTTGAACGTAGCTGGTGGAGGTCCAGGGCAGGATGTTCTGATGAAACGGTAATTGTGCTGGCTCTGTGGGAGCGGGGGAGGGGCGTCTGATTACAAGCGAGGAGTAAAGAAGGATTAAGCCGACAAAACTTCGTGGTAGAATTAAATAGAGCTAAGGTAAGGCAATCGCAGACAACGGGAATGAGGATGTCATGTTGAAGGAGCTTGGACGTTTAACGGAGGACCAGACTTTCTGATAAAGTTGCAGACAAGTTGAGTATTGAAGCTGCGCTTTGGACGGCTATGATGCCGAGGTGGAGACCGGATGGAACAGGAAAGAGTAACGTTGCTCTTGGAGCCGAAAAGAGAAGCTGATTGAAAAGAAAGATCACCTGAGCAGGTAAGAAAATGATTGATAATATCTTGGCAGCGTTGTGCAGAGAAACGACCTGCGTGAGCGAGGCAACGAAGTTTAGATATTAGAGGTGAAGCACGAAACGACGGCGTCTGCGCGTTTGCTAAAAAACGAAACACTAGACAGAAAAGGTGCAGGTGATCAGGTCTTAAATAGTAAAATAGAACTAATTAACTGGAGATTAGAAAATTGAAAGATTAGAGATTAGCAGCCCCCCCAGCTTCACGCCCCCCGAACCTCGCAAGCTAACATATATATATATATATATATATATATATATATATATATATATATATATATATATATATATATATATGTATTTGCATGCCCCGGTAGCTAAATGCTTAGTTACGGCGCTGGGCAAAACCAAAGCCCATGGCCAGTATACAATATTTTTCTGTATGCATTATTTTCTGTTGAGCACTACTGACACCGTTGAAACGGTGAGTCTTAGGTCGCCTGCAGATACATTAGTCCAATCAATGCGTCTGAACCTGGTGTGTAATCCCAAAGTAACTGCTCACAGTTAACACGTTTTAATACGTTAATTCACGTTTTAAGTAATACAGTGTCCCCTTCAGACATGTTAAAGGAGAAATTCGGAAATAACATACAAAACTATGCGCGAGTAAATACCATCCTAACTCGTAACATCCAAAAAAAAAAAAGAAAAAAAAAATAACAATTATATATATATATATATATATATATATATATATATATATATATATATATATAATTGCATGCCCGGTATCTACGGTATGGAGTCTTGCATGCCCCTGTAGCTGCAATATTGAGTCTTTCCATCCACCTCCGGTTCCTTCATTCCGGAGGTCCATGCAATTTATATATATATATATATATATATATATATATATATATATATATATATATATATATTTTGATGCCCCGGTAGCTAAATGCTTAGTTACGGCGCTGGGCAAAACCAAAGCCCATGGCCAGTATACTCGCGCATAGTTTTGTATGTTATTTCCAAATCTCTCCTTTAACATGTCTGAAGGGGACACTGTATTAATAAAAACGTGAATTAACGTCTTAAAACGTGTTAACAGTGAGCAGTTACCTTGGGATTACACACTAGGTTCAGACGCATTGATTGGACTAATGTATCCGCAGGCGACCTAAGACTCGCCGTTTCAACGGTGTCAGTAGTGCTCAACAGAAAATAATGCATACAGAAAAATATTGAATACTGGCCATGGGCTTTGGTTTTCCCCAGCGCCGTAATTAAGCATTTAGCTACCGGGGCATGCAAATATATTTATATATATATATATATATATATATATATATATATATATATATATATATATATAAATTGCATGGACCTCCGGAATGAAGCAACAGGAGGTGGATGGAAAGACTCAATATTGCAGCTACCGGGGCATGCAAGACTCCATATCGTAGATACCGGGCATCCAATTATATATATATATATATATATATATATATATATATATATATATATATATATATATATATATATTAATGTTATTTTTTTTTTTGGATGTTTGGAGTTTTACTCGCGCATAGTTTTGTATGTTATTTCCGAATTTCTCCTTAGACATGTCTGAAGGGGACACTGTATTACTTAAAACGTGAATTAACGTATTAAAACGTGTTAACTGTGAGCAGTTACCTTGGGATTACACACCAAGTTCAACCGCATTGATTGGACTAATGTATCCACAGGCGAGCTAAGACTCACCGTTTCAACGGTGTCAGTAGTGCTCAACAGAAAATAATGCATACAGAAAAATATTGTATACTGGCCATGGGCTTTGGTTTTCCCCAGCGCCGTAATTAAGCATTTAGCTACCGGGGCATGCAAATATATTTATATATATATATATATATATATATATATATATATATATATATATATATAAATTGCATGGACCTCCGGAATGAAGCAACAGGAGGTGGATGGAAAGACTCAATATTGCAGCTACCGGGGCATGCAAGACTCCATATCGTAGATACCGGGCATCCAATTATATATACAGTTAGTCCAATCAATGCGTCTGAACCTGGTGTGTGTGTGTATATATATATATATATATATATATATATATATATATATATATATATATATTGCATGGACCTCCGGAATGAAGCAACCGGAGGTGGATGGAAAGACTCAATATTGCAGCTACCGGGGCATGCAAGACTCCATATCGTAGATACCGGGCATGCAATTATATATATATATATATATATATATATATATATATATATATATATATATATATATTATTGTTATTTTTTTTCTTTTCTTTTTTTTTTTTTTTGGATGTTAGGAGTTAGGATGGTATTTACTCGCGCATAGTTTTGTATGTTATTTCCGAATTTCTCCTTAAACATGTCTGAAGGGGACACTGTATTACTTAAAACGTGAATTAACGTATTAAAACGTGTTAACTGTGAGCAGTTACCTTGGGATTACACACCAGGTTCAGCCGCATTGATTGGACTAATGTATCCGCAGGCGACCTAAGACTCACCGTTTCAACGGTGTCAGTAGTGCTCAACAGAAAATAATGCATACAGAAAAATATTGTATACTTGCCATGGGCTTTGGTTAGCATACCGTGTCCCCTTCAGACACTAAACAGTGGCCTACATTTTTATGTTTGTCTGAAAACAACTACAATTGGTATTTTTAATAATCATTAACATGTTCATTATTTCAATATACAAACATGCAGTATTTTGCAATTATTTAAATCCAATCTTCTCCACTGCAGTTAAACTATGGTTGTTTTTCCTATGCACTTGACAGTGGTGGTGGGTGTTTTTGCCAAAAACTGCTTTAAGTGTGTGATGCAGTGTTGTAAGATTTATTGACATTATGTTGATAATCAGAACAACAGGGTTCACTAACCTCGACTAGGTCAGGGTTAACACAGTTGAGCTCAGATGAAACAGCCCATTTGCAATGTACAGTACTGGGTGGCTATTGGTCATTCAGCAGTGTGATGCAAATACCTGCAGTTACCACAAAGCGCTGACCTGAGCACACTTGCTCATTTGCTATTCTAGTTTTCTCCCTGGGATGCTCGTACTTAAATATTTAATATAAATGGACTTTAGTTGGTATATAGGGGGCTGGTGTCTATAGAGTTAACACAAACTGTTTTACAATTTCTGAAAATGAAATTAAGAAGTTGTGAGCGATGGGGATATAAATAGGCCCAATTAATCCCACACCTGCCGCACACCTTCTGTGAATGATGCAATTGTCAGCAAATGATTTACTGACCATCCCAATATAATTTAGGAGCAAAAGAAACATCTGTAATTGGCGTAATTACAGGGATTAATTATAGCATTGTTTCTTTACCGAATATCTCAATCGTCCTGCCTGGGGACAGACGTGAAGTTATGTATATATACATTTAGTGTGCCCAATTATTTTACCCCCGATTTTCTCCCCAATTTGGAATGTCCAATTATTTTTTCTCCTCATCGCAGCAATTCCTTACACAGCTCAGGAGATCCAAAGGTTCAGTGGGCGTCCTCCGATCCCACAACCAAACTATTATCCTCTTTTACACCCAGGAACTCGAGAGCGGATGTCAGCGAGCTACTGACCTCTGGAGGACAAAGGCCAGCCCTGCAGGTGTCCGCTTTTGAGCTCACAGGGCGCCCGGCCAGCAGGGTTCACTGTAGCGCAATGAGGAGAAACAGTCCCTTTTGTTTTTGCTTCCCTAACCCACGGGAGTGCCAGAGCCAATGTTACGCTCCCTTTGGAATTCACAGCGAAGACCGACAACTTTGCACAGCCAGGACGCGAACCTGTGCTGTATGACCACACAACCACGCTTTTACCAGGTGAGCCACTCGAGGACCCCCTTATAGTGTTTTTGAGGTTAAGATTCATTTAAAAGTTATAACTAGCTCTTTATTTTATATATATATATATATATATATATATATATATATATATATATATTGCACCAGGATGACTGAACAAAAGGAAAAGTGAAACAAAGAAACTGTAAAAAATGACGACTGGACACCAACCACTAAAAGCTGGTAATTTTAAACTTTAAAGAGATAGTTTATACCCTCTAAGCGGGCAATTTCTAATCTCTTTATTCACGCCACTGTCTGGTGCTCCAAGGGAGACTACAGTTGGATTTTTATACCAGCTCTGTTATCCCCAGCTGGGGATGAAATCCATTGCGAAGGGGATGAAGTGGAGGTGGCTGTACACACACACACACAATTTGTTACAAACTGTTTATCCAATTGACAGGAAACTTAGCATCAACATTATAGAGTATACATTAATGATAATATACAAGATTGTGAATGTCACACAGTTTTACATACATCTGGATAATCCCTCATCAGACTGTGATTAAACATTTCATTGCTAATTCTTATTCTATCCTGTACATACTGTTGATATGTCATGTTCATCGTTTAGAGTTTACGTGGCAGGAGATGTATATGTATACATAAGCAAAGGCAAATTGTAAGCATGGCAAATTCTTTGTTGAGATTTAGTAATGTCTTTCTCAAAGAGACCCAAGTGTAAATGTTTGTCGTAAGCACCATGGATAATAGCATTTACATAATGTCCCGTGACAAGAAATTACATCTAAAATACAAATGTATTTTTTTCAGATTTGTAAAAAAAGACCTGCTTCTCCTGGTGTTGTATCCTTGCTGGACGGAGATGGTGAAGATGCTGGAGGCGGCCAAGCCAGCACAGTATGGGGTAGATTTGACAAGGGACAAGAAAAGGTAATTAGAATTACAACGTGATGTTTAGGAACCCGCATTAGAGAGACAGATAGATTCAAATTATTATTTTTCTCTGTCCCCTTACATTTGTATGCTGTTTGAAATCATATTTTTGTAATAATCTGTTTTCAGGATATGCCATAGACCTAGGTTAGATGAGCCAAAATGTCTTTATATCAGTAGTAACTGTGTATAGCCAGGTATACAATCGGAAACTTAATTCACTTTTGAGTTATTGTCTATGTTTGGTACACAGCTTATCTTCCTGATTTTATTTTTATTTTTTTTAACTTAGGTTCCATTACCAGTGCTGTCCCATAAAAATGAACCATTTTCCTGCCACATTGTTTCACCCTCTGGACATATCAATGATTCAGATCTTTTACACATATCCATCTTATATGGATGTTTTGTGTTTTGTTTATAAAAAATGTGTAAATGTGTAAAGGACTAGGGGTTGTGGTGTTTGTCTGAAGTAAGAGAGTGGTGGTGTAACATCAAATCATTTGCAGCACGAATAAGTCACAGTCACTGGCCATGTCATGCACACTTATTTCTAACTCATTGGTTGATCGAAAATAAGTTTAACATGCAATGGAGTAGTTCATTGGTTTTATACGCTCCCTTTAAAGATGTAATAAACAATCTCATCCAGTGGGATCTCTTTTCAGAGTGTGCAGTAGCAGAAGGGGATTGTGGGAATGTGTGGAGCTAAGGAAGGTAGAAGGAGATGCGCAGTAGAAACCCTGGGATATGTTTACACAATGAACTAATTTGTGGATGAATATCGTTGGTGTTAATTAAAGTTAATAAGACAAAATATTTTAGTGTAAAATTATACTTGATGGTGGGGTACTGCCTTTTTTAATTTTTACAGAGATGTCATTTTTTAAATCTTATTGCTATCTTACCAGAAGGCCACCTCCCCTCCAGACATTCCGATCAGAGAAAAGAGACAATTCGAAGCCAACCCAAAGAGACGTCCAAGACCTTGTCTGGGCTGCCTATCTGTAATATCAGCTAAAAAGGAGGCTCCTGTAACAGTAAGTTATCTTTCCTGTAGCCATTCCCTAGACTGCAGTGTTATGTGGCACTTCATTACCAAATCAATCAGAAAACATGTCACCTTCAGTTAGTCCATTTTTTTTATTTGTTTTTTAAAAATCAATTAAAAGATATTTAAACTTGTCAGTTTTTGTTTACATTGCATTATTTTGGAACTCTTAATACAATTATTGATAATAGAAACAACTTTGCAAATGCCATTACTATTTTTCAGATTCCTAAGATGAAACCGTTGGCCATAGCAACAGGAAAAACTGATTTAGCACACTTTGAAAAACAATATTGAAAATATTAAAACAATCAGCTCTATCACAATGACCTCAGTGAAACCCAGCGTGGTTGCGGGATGATACAAAATCCATTGTAATGAACAATAAGTGAAATGCCGGGGGTCCCGAGTGGCGCATCCAGTAAAGGCACTCCACGTGCAGTGCAGGATGTGCCCTATAGTCTGGACATCGCGAGTTTGAGTCCAGGCTATTCCTTTGCCGACCGAGGATGGGAGCTCCCAGGGGGCGGCGCTCAATTGGCCCACGCTTCGGAGGACAGCGTGTGTTTGTCTTCGCCCTCCAGAGTCAGCCCTGGGGTGGTAGCGGTGAGCTGAGCATAATAAAATAATTGGCCATTCCAAATTGGGGAGAAAATAATAAAAAATAATTGGCAACGACTAAATTTATAAAAAAAAAAAAAAAAAGTGAAATGCTTCAGTTTTTACAAGCTTGATTAATATGCCCCTATTTACCAGATAGAGGGGTCTACTATTCAATGGTTCTATAGAATGTTGACACACGCTGATGAAAAAATAGCACCATCTAGATTTCTTCCTTATCAAGCAACTAAATCAGACACCATATATCTTGTGATCGTAGCAGATTTTGCCCATTTTGAGGATAAGTGATACCAAACATTAAACAAACTACATGGGAAGTTTTATTAAAAGGATTCTCACCTTTCCCCAGCATACAGCTGATCCTGTCTTAATGTGAAGGTGGATCCAACAAGTGACGTCGTGATCCTGCCAGTCGAAGTGCAGAAAAATCACAGTCAAATGCATGTTGGCCTGATAACCAAATATTGTTCTTTTTTTTTTTTTTTTTTTTAAATCCTGCGCTAGTAAATCATGTATCTGTGTCAGGATAGCATATACAGCATGCTCATGCCTAAGTAAACAAACATTTTAAGAACATAAGAAAGTTTACAAACGAGAGGAGGCCATTCGGCCCATCTTGCTCTTTTGGTTGTTAGTAGCTTATTGATCCCAGAATCTCATCAAGCAGCTTCTTGAAGGATCCCAGGGTGTCGGCTTCAACAACATTACTGGGGAGCGGGTTCCAGACCCTCACAATTCTCTGTGTAGAAAAGTGCCTCCTATTTTCTGTTCTGAATGCCCCTTTATCTAATCTCCATTTGTGACTCCTGGTCCTTGTCGAAAAAGTCCCCTGGGTCGACATTGTCAATACCTTTTAGCATTTTGAATGCTTGAATCAGATCACCGCGTAGTCTTCTTTGTTCGAGACTGAATAGATTCCATTCTTTTAGCCTGTCTGCATACGACATGCCTTTTAAACCCGGGATAATTCTGGTCGCTCTTCTTTGCACTCTTTCTTGAGCAGCAATATCCTTTTTGTAACGAGGTGACCAGAACTGAACACAATATTCTAGATGAGGTCTTACTAATGCATTGTAAAGTTTTAACATTACTTCCCTTGATTTAAATTCAACACTTATCACAATATATCCGAGCATCTTGTTGGCCTTTTTTATAGCTTCCCCACATTGTCTAGATGAAGACATTTTAATAAAGAACAAAAATAAAAATCACTTTGTTCTTGAGTTTATTTTGGTATCTTTTGAAATTGGTATTCTTCTTGTGTGTGTTTGTGTATATGCATGTGTGTGAAGGATGTGGGTTGGTGGGAGGGTGTTCATTTTAATGGATTTATGTCTTTTTAAGACAGAATGCTTTTGACAGCTGTTTTGTTGTGTTCACAAAGCTTTAGCACTTGAGTAAGTCCTTGAGAATTTCATGCAATCTTTTAAAGGTTTTCTGACCTGTAAATTAGTCCTACAACCACACAATGTCAGTGGAGTACACCTAATATGTGTAATTAACAATAATTAAACATTACCAATTTTGACATGATGAATTAACACACAGAAAAGGCTAATGACTAATCAAGCTTTAAATCCAATTTCTTAAAGGCTTAAAAAAATTAGAGTGGTTATCTTCTTTCTTGGATTTGGGATTTCTATTATAATATTTTTATTTAAGTATTTCTTCAAGATATAGGCAGTGCCATTTACAGTGTGGCCCTGAATCTTGGATTACTAGCCTCCTTGAGGATCTTTAAAATACATATTCCTGCTCGAGCAATATTTTAAAAAAATATATCTCTGGTTGCAATTTGGTTTTTAACATCAGGGAAATGATTCATCTATATGCTAAGGGTTGCAACTTTAAGATCTCTTTTTTCAGTAATTTCAAATGTCTGTCTACTAAAGCCTTTCTATAATGTTCTAAAGATAAATGGCAGATTATGAAAAATATATTGTCGTCACAGTGCATGACTGCAAATGGGTACTGATGTACATTTTATAATCTGGCACAGTCATGTTTTTTTTCTTTTTCTAAAACCAAAAGCCTTGATTGCCTCAATTTCTATAGCTATAATTACTCATTAGCCAATAGTTAATGTGTTAATAACTTATTTATTCTTTAGATCAGTTTATGGGGAATTTGTATTTGGTCATGTGGACATCTGGAGGTTATAGGACGGACTGACTTATCATTATATATATATATATATATATATATATATATATATATATATATATATATATATATATATATATATATATATATACACACAGTGACACTCAAAAGTATTCACCCCCCTTGGACTTTTCCACATTTTATTGTGTTACAAATGGAATCAAAATGGATTTAATTAGGAGTTTTTGCTACTGATCAACACAAAAAGTGAAAAGTGAAAAATAAAATCTACAAATTGTTCTAAATTAATTACAAATATAAAACTGAAAATAATTGATTGCATAAGTATTCACTCCCTTTGCTATGACACACCTAAATAAGCTCTGGTGCAACCAATTGTCTTTAGAAGTCACATAATTAGTTGAATGGTGTCCACCTGTGTGCAATTAAGGTGTTTCACAAGATTTCAGGTTAAATACACCTGTCTCTGGGAGGTCCCACAGTTGGTTAGTACATTTCCTAACAAAAACTACATCATGAAGATGAAGGAACATTCAAAGCAAATCCGGAATAAGGTTCTTCAAAAGCACCAATCGGGTAGGATATAAGAACATTTCCAAGGCATTGAATATCCCCCGGAGCACAGTAAAGTCCATTATTAAGAAATGGAGAGAATATGGCACAACTGTGAATCTGTCTAGAAAAGGCTGTCCTCAAAAACTGAGTATCCGGGCGAGAAGGGCACTAGCCAGGGAGGCCACCAAGAGGCCTATGGCAACTCTAAAGGAGTTACAGTCTTCCACGGCTGAGCTGGGAGACACTGTGCATACGGCAACAATAGCCCGGGTGCTTTACAAAACTGGCCTTTATGGGAGAGTGGCAAAAAGAAAGCCATTGTTGAAAAAAACTTGCATCAAATCTCGGCTAGAGTTTGCCAGAAGGCATGTGGGAGACTCTGAGACCAAGTGGAAGAAGATTCTATGGTGTGATGAGACCAAAATAGAGCTTTTTGGCCACAACGCTTAGCGCTATGTTTGGCGCAAGCCTAACACCGCACATCATCCTGAGAACACCATCCCTACCGTGAAGCATGGTGGTGGCAGCATCATGCTATGGGGATGCTTCTCTGCGTCAGGGCCTGGAAAGCTCGTGAAGATGCAAAAATTGCAGTGTCCAGATGTGCAAAGCTGGTAGAGACTTATACAAATAGACTCGTGGCTGTAATTGCTGCCAAAGGTGCCTCTACCAAATATTGACTCAAGGGGGTGAATACTTATGCAATCAATTATTTTCTGTTTTGTATTTGTAATTAATTTAGAACAATTTGTAGATTTTATTTTTCACTTTGACATTATGGACTTTTTTGTGTTGTTCAGTGGCAAAAACTCATAATTAAATCCATTATGCAGCTGATGCATAGTTCACTCACCCTAGTCTCTGTAAGGCCAGAAGTTACATAAATATTAAGTATTATTTAATCCATCAATACTTCAACATTCGTAAAAGATCTTCACTCCAAATCTCACTTTATAGGCTTTACAGTACACCAAACTGCTATATCATTCTCTTGCTGTTTTGTGAGGTTTTTGAAATTGAGAGGAGCCCTAAGCTAAACTGCTATATAACATCCTGCAACATGCTTGTGGTTCAGTGTTGAGCTCTGAAGATGAGGTCACTGCTGCTTGTCTGCCTGCTTGTGGTCACACTGACTGTGGCTATTCCTGCCCCTATGTAGAGGGGTCTGAAACAGACAAAACAATGAAGGTTGGTAGAAATAGATAAAATTGTATTCTTAAAACTATGTATTTATTTGCATTACTTATTATTTAAACTGAACAAAATTAACTCTAATGAAACTCGTATTTCTAACTTGAGACATAGTATCCATTGAAAGTTAATTTCTGCAAATATATGGTAGTTCCATTCAAGGTGAAACAACTTCTAACGTAAGAAAGAAAAACATTTTACTCACTTGCAGGCAATATTCCCATATTCTAGATATTTATCTTCTAGGGTAAAACCACAAGAAACTAATCCAGGTAGACCAGAATTTTAACTGAAGTCCTTATCAACCTTGCCTATATGTTGCTGCAGGTCTTCAAAGGATGTTGGGTAATGATTACTGTGAAAAACGTTTTCTCATTTCACAGGAAGAGCAATTCCATTCTACCCAGTGTAGGGACTGTGAGCATGTGTTAATGCCATTCATGCAATCTTATTAGGTGTGGCTGAAACACTGAAATAATAAGGAACTTGCAGCACTCTCCTCTCCCAGATCACCAAAGATGTTTTACTTTCTTTTTTTGTGTGTGTGCTGAAAGTCAATTTCAATTTCTTATGTATATTATACTGTATCTGGATAATCATTTAAACAAATCTTGTTATATCATGATATTTTAATATATTTTATATAAATGTTGTATTAGGCTGTGTGGTCCAGTGGTTAAAGAACAGGGCTTGTAACCAGGTTCCCGGTTCAAATCCCACCTCAGCCACTGACTCATTGTGTGATCCTGAGCAAGTCACTTAACCTCCTTGAGCTCTGTCTTTTGGGTGAGACGTAATTGTAAGTGACTCTGCAGCTGATGCATAGTTCACACACCCTAGTCTCTGTAAGTCGCCTTGGATAAAGGCGTCTGCTAAAATAAACAAATAATAATACTATTCTTTTCTTACCCAAGTGTGAACTATTTAAATAATATCCCTGATACCGATATAGTAAATGGAAGTGCACAACAAGTAAGGTTTATGAAATGATGTGATTAACCCCACCCACTTTAAATGGTTTGGTTAGCCCCACCCACTTTAAATTATTTGGTTAACCCCGCCCATTGGCGACTCATGGCTTCTTTTTTTTTTTTTTTGATGTTAGGAGTTAGAATGGTATTTATCGTTTCAACGGTGTCAGTAGTGCTCAACAGAAAATAATGCATACAGAAAAATATTGTATACTGGCCATGGGCTTTGGTTTTGCCCAGCGCCGTAACTAAGCATTTAGCTACCGGGGTATGCAAATATATATATATATATATATATATATATATATATATATATATATATATATATATATAATTTTTTTTTTGGATGTTAGGAGTTAGGATGGTATTTACTCGCGCATAGTTTTAAATGTTATTTCCGAATCTCTCCTTTAACATGTCTGAAGGGGACACTGTATTACTTAAAACGTGAATTAACGTATTAAAACGTGTTAACAATGAGCAGTTACCTTGGGATTACACACCAGGTTCAGACGCATTGATTGGACTAATGTATCCGCAGGCGACCTAAGACTCGCCGTTTCAACGGTGTCAGTAGTGCTCAACAGAAAATAATGCATACAGAAAAATATTGTATACTGGCCAAAGGCTTTGGTTTTGCCCAGCGCCGTAACTAAGTATTTAGCTACCGGGTATTGGCGACTCATTGCTTGAAAAACTGGTGGGGCACAGCACCCCCATCCCCCCCCGCGAAAAACGTGCTCAAACCCGATGCCCGATTTTAACCATTTTTATGTAAACATTAAGCTAGCTTTCTAACATTACCAGATATTTCATCACAAACAGTTCTACGCCAGATTGTCACAATCAAGAGAGCTGCAAACAACACTTTACAGGCAAAAGTCTCTTATCGACAGACAGCTACATCTGCACTAACCTGAGCGTTTGAAATGGAAGGATCGTCACACTCTTGTGCTGTTCGTAACATTCTGAACTACAGAAGAGTCAGGTTCGGTTTCTGTTGATGTCTCTGGCGTTGGAGGTTTAGCTTTTTTGTTGTAGAAAAACTCCAAACGTAGCTGTCTTTTTGCCATTTTAACAGGGCTCAAATTCACTCCGTTTTAGCACATATTTTCGCTGACTGAAAAAGTGAAAGTCTCACACGAGAACAAATATAACGGTGAAGGGTCTTAGACACTCTTTGTTATGTTATTATGTTTTGAAAGTTTGAAATAAACTGCGCATTTTTAAATAATAAACCCTGGCAACAGTGGCGTAGCCAGGATTTTTTTTCGGGAGAGGGTGGCAATGGTAACTTTTTTAAGGTGAATAGTCACAGTGGTGAAATTGGCAACCTGATTTCTTATTAGTGCATTGACGTTTTATTTTCGAAAAATAAAGAACTTTTTTTTTTTAACAGAAGATCCAATAACCAAATACACTGTTGTGCAAAATAGTTAAAAAGAGAGATTCAGTTCAGAACACTTCCGTTTAAAAACTAAAAAGGAAATACGAAGCAAAGGACTTGAACTTTTAACATGCGCATCAGATTTCAATTTCACATTATGATAATAAGTAACTATATATAATTTCATTCGTACTTATGGTTGTTCATTTCACATTTGGTGTTCAAAGCAAAGCAAACCATTTTATTTAATTTCACAAATCCTGACTAATGTAATTACTCTTTGACTGACGCAGGACTGCCGATGGTACCTAATCTTCTGGAGGTTCGGGGGAGGAGGGACTTGTGTACACAGTTGCATTAACTACATTGTATAACTACAGCGCCTTTAAACACAAAAAAAAATGTACAAACAGCTGATCCAACAAAAAACTTGGGTTGATTGACAGCAAATCCAACCACTCATTTTTTTTGGTATCACACTGCACTGACATTCGCTAGTTGAGCTGACGGACACCCTGTAGCCTAAACAAATAATCAGAATGAAAACAAGTAGGTAACCGAACTCATTAATTGAAACAGTTTTGCCGGTTTTCTCTCAGCAGCGTCCAGAACTGTTTTCATTCTGATTTATTTCTTTAGTTATTCAATTAATAACAGGTTGTACATTTACCACCACTCCATCTCCAAGACCTGGATGGACTTGGTTACCGTCCCTTGATGAAGCTGGCTGCACAATCCGTGAAAAATAATAATCTTATTAGTAGGCTGGCTGCTGGAGAGGTCAGCTGGCAATAAGATATGTCATGAGGCGAGTGCATTCTATGTAAATACATAGGCTACTCATTACATAGTAGATGTCCTCTACCACATCTATATGTGTAGTAGCTAGGCTACATAGCATATACAGTAATGTTAGCCTATATGTTTCATGCATCTGTGTTTGGGGTTGAGCAAGTATAGCTTGCTTATGTATTCTCATTGGTTGATAGCAACGCGGTAAATAAAAAAGTTATTTCCGTGAGCGAAAAGAAAAATCAGCGCCGCCCATGCCACGTCCACCCCGCTATAATGGGAAGCGAAAAATATAACAATATTGCAATTTCTTACACATGTTTCAGTGTGAACGATCCTAACACAGTGGCTAAGCCACTGCCTGGCAGAAATCGGGGGGGGGGGGGGGGGGGGGGCAACGGTGTCAGTAGTGCTCAACAGAAAAGAATGCATACAGAAAAATATTGTATACTGGCCATAGGCTTTGGTTTTGCCCAGCGCCGTAACTAAGCATTTAGCTACCGGGGCATATATATATATATATATATATATATATATATATATATATATATATATATATATCCCGGGCATGCAAGACTCCATATCGTAGCTACCGGGGCATGCAATTATATATATATATATATATATATATATATATATATATATATATATATATATATATATCCCGGGCATGCAAGACTCCATATCGTAGCTACCGGGGCATGCAATTATATATATATATATATATATATATATATATATATATATATATATATATATATATATATATATATATATATATATATATATATATATATTATTACTATTATTATTATTTATTTCTTAGCAGACGCCCTTATCCAGGATGACTTACAATTGTTACAAGATATCACAGTATTTTTACTACAATTACCCATTTATACAGTTGGGTTTTTACTGGAGCAATCTAGGTAATGTACCTTGCTCAATTGTACAGCAGCAGTGTCCTACACCGGTGATTGAACCCATGACCCTCCGGTCAAGAGTCCAGAGCTCTAACCACTACTCCACTACTTGTTATTTTTTTTTTTTTTGGATGTTAGGAGTTAGGATGGTATTTACTCGCGCATGCAGGTTCAGACGCATTGATTGGACTAATGTATCCACAGGCGACCTAAGACTCACCCTTTCAACGGTGTCAGTAGTGCTCAACAGAAAAGAATGCATACAGAAAAATATTGTATACTGGCCATGGGCTTTGGTTTTGCCCAGCGCCGTAACTAAGCATTTAGCTGCCGGGGCATGCATATATATTATTATTATTATTATTATTATTTATTTCTTAGCAGACGCCCTTATCCAGGGCGACTTACAATCGTAAGCAAAAACATTTCAAGCGTTACAATACAAGTAATACAATAAGATATATATCATTGCATGCACCTCCGGTTGAAGCAACCTGAGGTGGATGGTAAGACTCCATTTCGTAGCTACCGGGGCATGCAAGACTCCATATCGCAATTATATATATATATATATATATATATATATATATATATATATATATATATATATATATATATTGTAGCGAGCACAGGGATTAACGGAGACACGCACACAATAGCTCTTTTAGATAATGCAGTTTATTAAGCAGCTAACAGCAAGTCAGCGCCCTCTATGAACACACACACACAGCCCTTCCCCACACCAGAGCACTACTCTGCCTCTCAGGGTGACATTCACATATATATCAAACAACACCGGAAGGGTAATAACAATTACAGGGAAATGCATAGAACAGTATGCAAACTTTTACAGTAACAACAAATAAACACAACAACAATAATTCAGTTTCTCCCCTACCATAGTTCGTACTCCCAGCATCCACGGCTGCACATTAACCAAATGTAGGGGACTGGCTCCGGGCACAGCGCCCTATTCGACGACAGGTGGCAACGGCGAGTCAGTCCAGCCGTGCCCGTTACACAGCCCCCATCTTAGGGCCGAACGTCCCGCTGGCCCAACACTTAATGTCTCACAAAGTCAGAGAGTCCCGGGGGTGGTCGACGGATACGCTGGCCGCGCTGGAGCACAGGTGCAGCGGGCTGGGAGTCAGCTGGAGCCGGAATGCTCCTACCTGGGCCACCAGCTGGTGAACTATTCGGTGGTTGCAAGGGGGAAGCGCTTTCCCTGTCCTGGGAGATGGCCTCCGGGCTGGCTGCAGGGACAACCGAGTTTGTTCCGGGGCGGTAGGGGGCAAGCGGTCTTGGTGGAGCACAACCGCCCGACTACGGGTCCGCAGCCGCACTCGATAAGTCACCTCGGAGAGCCTCTCCAGAACAACACAGGGGCCCTCCCAGTTACTGGCCAGCTTGGGGCAGAGTCCCTTTCTTCGCCGAGGGCAGTGAACCCAGACCTGCTGCCCAGCTTGAAATCCCCGGCCCTTGCAGTGAGTATCGTATGCCCGTTTCTGACGCTGGCCAGCTGAGGTGAGGTGCTTCCGAGCGTAAGCATGGGCAGTGTCCAATCGGTCCTGTAGCTGCTGGAGGTATTCCGGGCCGGTAGGTTCCGGAGTGTGGAGCTGAGGTGGCCGGCCAAACACAAGGTCCACTGGGGTGCGGAGCTCTCTCCCAAACATAAGAGCCGCTGGCGTGCACCCTGTAGATTCATGCACTGCAGTCCGGTAGGCCATTAGGACCAAGGGCAAGCATTGATCCCAGTCACGCTGGTGCTGGGAGGTCCACATGGTCAGCTGGGTGGCAAGGGTGCGGTTAAACCGCTCCACCAATCCATCGCTCTGTGGGTGTAGTGGGGTCGTCCTGGTTTTCTTAATACCCAGCCGCCTGCACACCTCACCAAACACCTGCGCTTCAAAGTTACGCCCCTGGTCACTGTGTAGCTCCTCGGGAACCCCAAACCGGCAGAACATGCCTTCCAGCAGTGCCTCCGCGCAGGTAGTCGCGCTCTGATCGGGGACTGCGTACGCCTCGGGCCATTTAGTAAAGTAATCCATGGCCACCAGGACGTACCGGTTGCCCCCCTCCGTCCGTGGAAACGGCCCTAAGATGTCCACACCGACGCGCTCTAATGGTGCCCCCACCTGGTACTGCTGGAGCGGGGCATGAGAGCGGTCCAAGGGGCCCTTCCGGGCGGTGCACTGGTCACAGCGTCGCACATAAGTATCCACATCACGTCGGCACCGTCCCCAGTAGAACCGCTCCCGAAGCCGACCCAGGGTCTTGGCAACGCCGAAGTGTCCAGTGGCTGGTCCGCCATGCACGGCTCGCAGGACGGTCTCTCGGAGAGCTTGAGGAACCACCACTTGTAGCCGCTTGCGCCCTGTCGCAGGGTCTGTCCAGAAACGGTACAGCACACTTTCCCGGAGGCTCAAACATTCCCATTGCGCCAACAGCACTTTTACCTCCGGGGAGAGGGCTGACACCGCACGTCTGGCTGGGCGCTGACCCGCCGATAACCAGCGGATCAGCGGTGCCAGCTCAGCGTCCAGACCCTGCTGACGCTGGATCTCCCCCGCTGGCAACTCAAGGGGGGTCTCCACAGCTACAGTGGCAGCACTTACTCGCTCCTCCAAGGACCGCTGTGCCTCTCGCTCCTCCATCCGATGGCAGTGCTTACAGTCCTCAGAGAAGCAGGGGCGACGGGACAGGGCATCTGCATTATTGTGTAGGCATACCCTTGCAGTGTCTCTATCCAGCGAGCCACCTGTCCTTCGGGCTCGCGGAAGTTGAGCAGCCACCGCAGGGAGGCGTGATCCGTGCGCAGCTTGAATCTTCACCCGTAGAGATAGGGACGAAAGTGGTGCACGGCCCGTACTACAGCCAACAGTTCCCGGCGAGTCACACAATAGTTCCGCTCTGTTTTACTAAGAGCTTGGCTGTAGTACGCGACCACTTGTTCTCCGTCCGAGCCTTCCTGGGCTAGCACTGCTCCAATCCCCACATCGCTCGCGTCCGTGTCCAGGATGAACGGTTTTTGGGGGTCAGGGAACGCCAAGACTGGGGCCTTCACAAGGGCCTCTCGCAATTCCCCAAAGGCAGCTGCGCAGTCGGTGTCCCAGCTGAACCAGCCCCCTTTCTCAGTCAGGCGGTGCAGGGGCCTGGCGATCTGAGCAAAGTCCTTCACATAGCGGTGGTAATAAGACACCAGGCCCAGAAAGCTACGCACCTCTGTCACAGTCCTGGGGACCGGCCAGTCCTTTACAGCAGTGACTTTAGCAGGGTCTGTGGCAATGCCGTCTGCCCCGAAAACATATCCGAGGAAGTGTGTTTCTCTTCTCAGCAGGTTGCACTTCCCAGGGTGGAGTTTTAAGCCAGCTCCACGGATGCGCTCGAACACAGTCCGCAAGTTCTGCAGTGCCGCCGAAAAGGTGGTGGCGTGCACCAGTAAGTCATCCAGGTATACAACACAATGGGTCCGTGGAACTCCGGTGAGCACCCGCTCCATCAGGCGCTCGAACGTTGCTGGGGCATTGCACAGTCCAAAGGGCATCACTGAAAACTGCCACAGACCCTGGCCAATGGAGAATGCAGTTTTCTGTCATGCCTCAGGGGCCAGCTCAACCTGCCAGTATCCGCTGCGCAGGTCGAGGGAGCTGAACCAGCGGGAGCCTGTGATGTAGTCCAGAGCTTCATCGATTCTGGGGAGGGGGTACGAGTCCTTGTGTGTCACTGCATTCAGTTTGCGATAATCCACACAGAACCGCAGTGACCCGTCTTTTTTTTTACTAGCAGGGCTGGCGCGGCCCAGGGGCTAGCCGATGGTTCAATTACCCCGGCAGTGGCCATTTCCAGAATCATGCCCTCGGCCGCTTCCCGCTTTGCCAAGGATAGCCGCCGTGGCCGCTCCCGGATCGGAGCCGCGTCTCCCGTGTTAATGCTGTGCTGAACTAATCCAGTCCGCCCACAGTCCTCTATGTTTGCAGCAAAAATGTCCAAGTACCCCCTTAATAGTTCCCATAACTGGTCCCGCTGGCCCTGAGATAGACCCTCCTTACTCCTCTGCCACAGCGCTTTCACCGCATCAGTTATCCTGCAGTCCTGTGTTCCACCAGTTGTGGTTGCAGGGGGCGGTGAAAGTTCTGCAGGAGAGGGGGCGGAGACAGTTGAAGCCCTTGCAAACTCCATCGCCGATGTCCTGTCCTCTGCTTCTGGGAGAGGCCGGGTCCTGCCCCCCTGCGTCCGACGAACCTCCCTCATCTGGCTATGCCGCACGGTGGTTCTGGTGCGGCGTTGCTCCCCTTCCTTCTCCCGACCCGGAATCAGGCGCAGTTGGCTCTGGCCAAGGCACAAGGTTCCCTCAGCCAAGTCGATGGTAGCTCCTACTTTGTTCAGGAGGTCCAGGCCCAGAATGCAGCGATCCTGTATCTCCGCCAGCCAGAATTCGTGTTGGATCGTGCAGTCTCCGAGCTGGATCTCCAGATGCCGTCGTCCCAGCATGGACGCGACCTGGCCGGTGACAGTGCGGAGGCGAACCGTGGTGGGCGTCCAGCCTTCCAGCCATCCGTCACTTTCTCTGGGGAGGACTCCGGGCTGCAGGATGGAGATGGTGGAGCCTGTGTCGACCAAGGCCTTGCACTGCACCCCATTTAAGAGGCAGGGTGCATGCAGACTGTTGCCCCGGCCAACACGGCCCACCATTGCCACGCGTCGTTCTCTTTGTCTCTATGGGTGGGGGAAGGAAGGTGAAGGAGCTGCGGTCCCCCGTTTACGCCGCTCCTTTTTCGTTTCCCGCCCATGACGTCTCTTCTTCAGATGGTACTGGGTGACGGCGGCGGCGGCATTGTGCATGCAGGTGACCCGGGCTTCCGCAGTTCCAGCAGCGCCTTACAGGAGTGGTCTGCCTGACAGCGGCGGTATCCTCGTCTCCATCGCTATCTTCCTTTCCTCTGACCGCGCAGACTTTGGGGATCCGGACTCTCTCGCCCTCCTCGAGCACGGCCTCAATCCTTAGGGCATGGGTTAAAGCCTGCTCTAGGGAGGTTGGGGCAACGAGCCGAACCTGTTGTCAGAGCGCGGTGGGCTTCAAGCCACGGATGAACGCCTCCATCGCCAGGTCTTCTTGTACAGCCGGAGGTAAACCAGGATACCCCCTCCGTGCCAAGTATTTAGTGTCTGCGGCCAGTATCCCGAGTTTCTCGACACTGACTCTCTTGCGCGTGGCAAGGAGATAGCGCAGGCTGACGGCTGACTCCACTTGGCCAACGCGGCGCTGGAGAGCCGTGGATAGGGTATGGAAGTCACACGGCTCCTCTGGGTCTAAATCGAGCAATGCTTGCATCGCCTTCCCTTCCAGTGCTCAACAGTCAGTAGTGCTCAACAGAAAATAATGCATACAGAAAAATATTTTATTCTGGCCATGGGCTTTGGTTTTCCCCAGCGCCGTAACTAAGCATTTAGCTACCGGGGCATGCAAATATATATATATATATATATATATATATATATATATATATATATATATATATATATATATATATATATATATATATATATAATTGCATGGACCTCCGGAATGAAGCAACCGGAGGTGGATGGAAAGACTCAATATTGCAGCTACCGGGGCATGCAAGTCTCCATATCGTAGATACCGGGGCATGCAATTATATATATATATATATATGATGGAGAGGCATATTCCCATTCCCTTAATAGTTAGGATGGTATTTACTCGCGCATACACTCTAAATCTGGGGTTGATACTGTGGAGGAAGCTTTTAAGGTGCTTCGAAGAACCTTTTTACTAGGGTTCCATGAGGAACCTTACAAATAAGGATCTTTTAAGAACCTCAAGGTTCTACTTGGAACCTTTTATGTTTATTTACAAACTTACATGCATAATATATATATATATATATATATATATATATATATATATATATATATATATATATATATATATATATATATATATATATAATATGCGTGTCTGCATAATTTGTCTGGTTAAATAACATGCTAGGAATTACTGGTTTGCAATATCAATAAAAACAAAGAAATACTTTTTATAGAAACCCTTTATTACGGGTAGAGCAATAAAATAAATAAATACAGTATAGGAGTTATACTTTTAATTATAACACATAAATGCATACAAATAAAACAGTCTGTATATGTTTCATTACTCTTAGAATAACAAATACACAAATAAGTGAAAGGCTGACAACATTTCTTGACAGGTAGATATATAAATATATTAATTATAACTAATCATAATATATTATCCATAATGTAATTAATTTAATTACAAACAAAACAAGCAAAAACCTAACTTTAGTCACAAGTATTTTATAAAACAAGTATTATAAAAAATATTAACACATTTATTTATTTTTATTTATTTATTTATTGCATTTAGATAGCGCTTTTTATACAAAAGTATCGCAAAGCACTGTATAGTACATAGCAGGAAAAAAATCACAATCCGTTTGTATAGCAGGTCACACATATAACTGCTACACTCAGCCCATTTAAATACAGATTTAAACAGTATACACAATACAAAAGCACCAATTTTAAAGTTACATTAAAACCCACTAAGATAAGCGAGCCATTTTATAAAAGTGTGTTTTTAGTCTTGACTTGAAAACTGTAATGGACCCAGATTTCCTGATAAACGAAGGCTGAGCATTTCAGAAAAAAGCCCTGCCTCCCGTGTTGTTTTGTTGACCCTAGGAATAACCAGCAGCCCCACATCCTCTGATTTCAGAGTGTGGTTTGGAAGATACGGTGTCAGTAACTCCTGTAAATAATGAGGCGCTAATCCATTCAGGGCCTTATAAGTTAACAGCAAAATCACCATTTAAAAAAGTACATTACAATAATCAATTCTAGATGAAACAAAGACATGTATTATTCTCTCGGCATCAGATACAGAAATAATTAGAACATAAGAAGGTTGTTTCTTTTATTATTTATTTCTTATTTCTGTTTGTTGTTAGTAGCTTATTGATCCCAGAATCTCATCAAGCAGCTTCTTGAAGAATCCCAGGATGTCAGCTTCAACAACATTATTGGGGAGTTGGTCTAAGTTTGGCTATATTTCTCAAATGGTAAAAATATACTTTAGTAACTTCCCTAGTATGAGTCTAAAATGATAGATCAGACTCAAAGATTACCCTCAAACTCTTAATTTCGACTTTAAATTTTGATGAGAGACTGCAAGGGTCGTGCTCATGTAATCCTACATTTCCTTTTAGTTGGTTCTGTGAGCCCACTAGCATAACCTCTGTTTTATCTCAATTCAACATTAGGAGATTCTGTGACATCCAATGCTTGATGTCTGTAAGGCAAGTAGCTAATAACACCCAGGCAGAAGAATGTCCTTGCTTTAGGGACAGATAACAGGTGGTTATCATCAGCATAGCTGTATACAACTGTAAGTTGCCCTGGGTAAGGGTGTCTGCTCAAAAGAAAAAAAAAAAAATAGTAATCCCTGAGCCTGTGGTTATTATAGCAGAACCAACACCCTTATTGCTTTCCCGACCTGGCGCCTGACAAAAGAAAGTTTACTATTCCCACTATACTAGGTGGAGTTTTCTGATCTTTTTGGAGTACCCAAAATACATTTCTCAATATAATATTAGGCTGTTTTTTCTCTGTGGGTATTTGATATTGTACACAAAATACAAGGAAAAAAGAAGCCCAAATCTCTGGGTGAGGGCCTCAGGTTATTATTATTTGTTTATTTAGCAGACACCTTTATCCAAGGCTTACAGAGACTAGGGAGTGTGAACTATGCATCAGCTGCAGAGTCACTTACAATTATGTCTCACCCGAAAGACGGAGCACAAGGAGGTTAAGTGGCTTGCTCAAGGTCACACAATGAGTCAGTTTGCCGAGGTGGGATTTGAACCGTGGACTTCCTGGTTACGAACCCTTTTCTTTAACCACTGGACCACACAGCCTCCTCAGCAAGTAAATGTTGTCCATTCATTCTCAGACCAATTTTTGTATCAAGATGGAAGGGGTTTCCCCAGATAATGACAGGTGTGGGAGTTGTAGGGTCCTTAAAAAATAAAAAATAAAAAAATAAAAAACAGAAAAATAAATCACTTACACTGTATTTTAAAAATAAAATGCTGACGCAGCATCTTACGTTATATTGTGATCATCTTTATTTGCATATTCCCATTCCCTTAATTCTTCAATTTCAACACCATCCCTCTCCCCTGATGTAATAATTTATAGCTGTTAGTTTTTAATACTTTTCATGTATTGTATTTGATGCCATGGGCTAGAAGAATTGGAGGTAATTCTATTTATAAATTCACTGTTTGGCAACAGCAGTTCAAAAAATATATATATATATATATTCCGAATGTTTTCGTTAGAGACAAAAATCCAAAGTTTTTAATACAGGTGATTTATTTATTTACTTATTTATTTATTTATTAATCATTTTCAGCATCTTTAAACAGCTTGTTCAGTGGTAACCACGCACTGGATACTGAAGTAAACTGCAGCTACGTTCCAGCATGAATGAGACACGGACAGTGCGCCACGTTCAACCTTGACCTCTGTACACCAGAAGCAGTTTAAAGTAGATTTATGTACATTTAAAGCAACATTGTCTTTGTTCATGATGATATATGATAAGTGTATTAGTTTGGTTCTCAAACAAACAAACAAAAAAATCCTTGCATGTTTTTTGCCCCGCCCCAAGTGTAAAAACAAATATTCTCTGACAGCATATAGACAGTACGTGTTTTCCGCAGCAAACAGATTCTTACGGTCTCTGTTCATGATGACAAAGAGTTTAACTGAGTGCATTGTTTCGATATGTTTGATTGGTCTCGCAGCAGTGTATGGGTAAAAATAGACTGAATGGCCTTGCCCTGCTAATATGTGCGGACATGTCCCAGGAGGAAGTGTTACAGCGTTTCGATAGATCAGGCCATAGGAGGATTAGCAAACCCTAATTTAAAGTAAAGTCTTCTAAATCAGTTTTTAATTGTGGCATCATACAGTCTCAGCAGTCCGATCAGTCTTAGCATTAGTATCAGCAATCTTACCAGTCCCAGCAGTGTCAGCACCGGTCTTACCAGTTTCAGCACCAGTCTTACCAGTCCCAGCAGTAGCAGCACCAGTCCCAGCAGTGGCAGCACCAGTCTTACCAGTCCCAGCAGTGGCAGCACCAGTCTTACCAGTTCCAGCAGTAGAAGCACCACTCTTACCAGTCCCAGCAGTAGCAGCACCAGTCTTACCAGTCCCAGCAGCACCAGTCTTACCAGTTTCAGCAGTAGCAGCACCAGTCTTACCAGTCCCAGCAGTAGCAGAACCACTTACCAGTCCCAGCAGCACCAGTCTTACCAGTTCCAGCAGTAGCAGCACCAGTCTTACCAGTTCCAGCAGTAGCAGCACCAGTCTTACCAGTTCCAGCAGTAGGAGCACCAGTCTTACCAGTTCCAGCAGTAGCAGCACCAGTCCTGCCAGTCCCAGCAGTGTCAGCATCAGTTCCAGAAGTAGCAGCACCAGTCTTACCAGCTCCAGTTGTAGCATCAGTGTCATCAGTGTCAGCATTAACTTCAATAGCAGTGAACCAAACGCATGTCTCTCAATGAAGGTATAAACCCATCTACGTGTTCATATCTATAACTTCTATTCTTCTTGTCCTTTTAATATCACATATTTCTAACAGTGTGAATAGGGTAATTTTAGGAATTTGTTGTATCGCTTTGCAGTTTGCATTAATAGTCTCCAGGCTTTAAAATATGATATATTTCACCTTCGTAACATGAACAGGATATGCACAGGGTGTTTTTTTTTTTTAGACAAAAATTTGATTTTTGCCTCAGTAAATATCTATTCCTAGCTAAACCCCTGGTAACATTAAACTGGTAAGATGGACCATGTCTAGGCAAAATGATCACATGCTTGACATGATAAAACAAGCCCCACCTTGCCCAGACTTAGAGCCAAAGGATTGTATGAACATGTGCCCATACTCACCTTGCCCAGTCAAGCAAAAGGATCAGCTGTTTAATATCATACAGCATAATGCATCTTGACCAAACAACATGGTTAATAAAGTCTGCTATGTGAGCCAATTATATATATATATATATATATATATATATATATATATATATGTTTCTCTACAGCAGTTGAATTGACAGTAGAAAGTTATGTAAAATAGTTTTTTAAAGAAAACCTTTTTTTCATGAAAGAATATTTGTCTGTTAGTTAAAAGGACAGCTTGAAATTGTGTTTAGTTTTTCCTGAAGCTTACAGTACTCCCGAAAACATTTGTGGATCACTCACTTTTTTCCTTTGCACTTTAAGATATATGCTGTTTGTTGGCAACTGAAACTGCCCCTCCTCTAAAGTGATCAGATTGATTAGAGGTACAGTACTTGTGTCTCCCAATACCAATGCATCAAATTAATTTCATATGCAGAATTACATTGATTTTTTCTATCATGTAATTGAAAACCCCTGTTAGAAATAATATGTAGTGACTCTTTTTCTTATTAAATCTGTTTGTGTGTTTACGTCTTTGTCTACATGCCTGGAACACTTACTCAACTGTTCAAGTGATGCGCACCATTTCAGACGCTGTCATATATTGACACCGTAAACTACAATACTTAATGCTTTGTCACACAATTACCAGGAATTATTATTCAGTACTGTATTTTAACGTTTTTTTTTTTTACAGTAGTACTAAAATAAAATTGTTTTCAGTTTGCATGAGTGACAAATTATATTAAACACCATGGTTTTAAAAGAACGTCGTTAAAAAAAGTCTCATTTAGTCAAGAGAAAAAGATACAGTAATTTGTGTTTTATTATTTTCGTACCAGAACCGCCCGAGAAATCGTAGCAGAGAAGCAAATCATATATTTACCTCATACTTAATACTCATGTATCCTAGAAATCGTCATTAAACAATAGACTTAATGAAACATTTTACGTCAGAAAGTTCCCAGAAGTATCATAAGTATTACCTTTTTCCTCTCTCAGTTCAGGCCAATTGATTATCGTCATCAGGTTTAGTAAAAAAAAAAAAAAAAAAAAAAAAATTACCTCAGAAATTCTATCATTGACCCGCATCATTAACAAAAGCAAAATAACCTTTTTATTTTAATCGTGGATGTTGTACAGCTGTCTGTACGTCTTTAGTTTATATTTTTTTCATTCATTCACACAAATAAAGATAATTAGCGTTATTAAAAGGTTTTACTCACCTCTCAGTGAAGAAAGCTCTACCGCCTGTGAAGAAACGTTGAACACCTGCCTCGCGCTGTGGGTTGCGATGGCAGCTGATTGGTTGAGAGGGCAACCGCTGTTGCTGGGGCATTTCTTCGTCGACCGCGCTTTTTCTACTTTTAGTAGTTAAAAATTTCAAACAGCCTTTTGCCAGCGATAGCATAATGTATTTATTTATTTATTTATTTATGTTGTATTGTGTTGTGCAGGGGAGTTTTCCCTTCTCGTCGGGTCAGGCAGCATCCTCTGGCTGCTGGGCGACATAGAGAGGGAGACATGAGAAGAGCAAAGGATTAGATATAAACACTTTCCGCCGGGTCAGACAGCATCCTCCGACTGCTGGGTGACGTAAAAGTGAGAGAGAGAGCAAAGTTTAGACATATAACATACAACAAACTGACTCTCGCTCCCGACGGGTCAGGCAGCATCCTCTGGCTGCTGGGCATTTAGTGGAGCAAGAGACAGGAAGGGGACGAACAGGACAAAAGGACAGATCCTTCGCAACTCAGTGCAGCATCCTCAGGCAGCTAAGCTGGCAGCTGGGCGGCGTGTAGAGCTTAGGAAAAAGTGTCTCGTGTCCGTTTAGGAGAGACGAAAACAGAGAACCCCCCCCCCCCCCCCTCGGTCGGGGCCCGCTCGGCAGGTGGAGGCACGGCCTACTGCATGAGGGGGCTGAAATGGTCCTGGACCTGAAATAGAAGAGAGGAGATGGGACAGCAAGGTTGAGGCCTGGAAGGCTTAGCGCATAAGCAGCAGAAGAATAGGATGTGGCCGGGGGTCCCCTCAGGCCGGCGAGGAACAGCCGGGCGGCAGTGGTTGAGACGAGAGGCCGACCCGGACAGCCGGGGGAGTGAGACTCACTTCCCCCCCTGAGGGAGCCCTGTGCGGACAGTGCGATATGGAAAGGAGCAGAGGTGGGGAGGAGGAGGAACAAAAAAGAGGTATGACACAGGCCCGGTTTTTGGGATGGAACCGCATAACAGTCTCGCGTTTTGATTGGTCCATGTCTGTCACATGAATATGTCGTCACACGAGTGGAAAAGCGTGCAGGCATTTTTAACATTGTGATCAGATAGAGTGATCTGCTTTCCACAACCTTACCATTAAAATATAATGTGGTATTACACTGTACTGATATTACAAACTATGAGGAATTACTTTATATAAATTATCATGTTATGCACGAATGTAAGAATTGGCTTTCTGTGGTGGTGTACTTTTTTCTTTCAAGTAGCATATATCGATAATCGTTTTTGCGATATATTTTAATATAAAACATATACGCTATTGCAGTTTTGTTACAGAATACATTAGTTTATCTCTAATGTAATCACAGTTTTACATATAGACTGCCCCTGTTTTCATTTACGTCGCAAATTCTGGGCTGCTTTGCTTTTCAGATAATGTCCCAAATTCTGGGCCGATTTGGTTTGCAGATAACATCCCAAATTCTGGGCCGCTTTGGTTTTTAGATAACGTCCCAAATTCTGGGCCGCTTTGGTTTTTAGATAACGTCCCAAATTCTGGGCCGCTTTGATAACATCCCAATTTCTGGGCTGCTCTGGTTTTCAGATAACGTTCCGAATTCTGCATTTTCGAATTCAGGCCAGTTTTTGAGCTATTCTGCTTAGCTGACAGCCGAGTTTCTAAGTCATGCATGCACAGTTTACCATAAACTGGACCGTTAACTCATTTAAGAGTACATGAATCAAAGTTAATGTATTTTTTACTCTCCTCAGAAAACATTTAGGAACATGGTATACCAAAAAAAAAAAAAAAGGTCATCTCATTTGCTTATGTAATGTCCATCAATATATAGTGAGGCATAGGGGTTTATCAGAACTTCTGGGTTTAAGAGACCAGTGACCTTCAACAACTTCAAATAAATCCTATTGTATTGTATTAGTCAGCATTTCCCTTATCTATTCCTGATCATTTATACTGTAGGTCAGGGGTTTTCAACCTTTTTTTGAAACTGTAGCCCTTCTATCTGGAGGTTTCAGCTCGAGTACCCCTTTACAATTTTCGCTCAACTGAACGGTACCTCAGTTACAATAAAATGGAGAATAATCTGATGACCCCCCCCCCCCCTGTTTATTTAATAAGTCTGGGTGACAAACTGCTGGTTTAGGACAGAACAACAAACAGTAAGCTTAATTCTTAAAACTTTTAACTACAAGTATTTGGATGCACAGAATTAAAAAGACAAGTATTAGGTTAGGAGCACACCTATTTTTTGTAACTTTGACGGCCTTTTGTAAAAGTTTGAAGACCTTTTGATACCCAGCATACACTGCAATACCCAGCAAAGTAATACACTGATATTCTGATAGCACAGCAATTCAAATGAAGTTTGTAATTGGTTGTGTTCCTCAAATACACAATAAAAAGTTATATTTATAGGGTATACAGTTATACAGCGATACAGTGGTTTCGGACATCTAAGAACAGGTACTGCGAGCATCTGGATTCATACTCAGAGGTACTCTGTAGCCTCCTGGGACATTCACAGCTTGTTTGACACCCTCTTGTAGTTGCCCGTTTCTGCATATAAAGCAAAATGCTGTTTGTCAATCTCTCTTTTTTCTTATAAATCAGTCTTTGCAAGAATCATTCCAAAAACACTTGAATCAGTTAGGCACTACAGGCCTTTAAATTGCAGTACCAATTTGCAAGTTGCTAAGTGGTTGCGTTCCTCAAATTTGCAGTGCAAAGTGATATCTTAAAGAATAGGGTATGTAGTGCTTTTTTTCGCCTCCCCTTGCTTTTGGTGCAAAACTGTGCTCTGATACACTCAGGCTGATACTGTGATCACAAAGCACTTGGAATGGACTTAAATTGGTGCTTCTGTACTCTTTTTAGATGCACAACAATCTTAGCTAAAGAAAATGGGTTCCTTCGAGTTCGTAAGACCCACGACCGCCATTAGCTGAGCCTTACCCCGATGGTGTTTTTATAATGGGATTTGCCATAGGGAAGGGGGTGGTCTCTTATCGTACCCGTATCTCCACGACCCCTGGGCCAACAAACTCAGAAGGACATTCTTTGCATAAGAAAGACATCAGCCACGGGTTCAAACGCCACCCCACCGCCAGATGGTGGCCGTTGCCCCAAAGGGGTTTTATAATGGGATTTCCCATAGACATTTTTCAGGGTGCTGTATCTTGGGTTCCGGGGGTCCCCAAGACTTGAAAATCGGTATGGAGGTCCACCTTGGGGCCCCTGTCGATCCCTCCAAGCAACGTGTCCCCAGCTAGAAAGGACACCAGTTTAGACTTTTTTTGCCAACCTGGAGCTCAAAAGCTATTGGAAATGCAACCTTGACATTCCATCATGCTGAAAATGTGAAAATTTGTTGAAAATGTAGCATTTGAAAACGGGTGGCTCCCTGTGAAAGAGGGCCCCCAGACATGACCCTAGGAAGTTCAACCCGGTTTCTAGGCCCCGGGGTCATGGAGATATGACCCCGAAAAGGGTAGTTTTTGGACATTTTTGACAGGGCGTATCTCGGGTTCTGTGGGGGTTAGGAACTTGATTTTTTTTTTTTGCGTTGGGGCCCCATGGGGCCCCGCACAAGGAGTCACTATTTTTATGGTTCAAATGCCAGGACGGCTTGGCAAAGTGAATTTTTTCGTCATGACATGAGTTTTTGGGTGAACCACCACACCTTTTTAGGGGGTGGTTTGGGGTGCTCCCCTGAGTCTATATCACTTTGAATGGTGGTTCTACGTGCTCGGGTTCGAGAGATATGCCTGAAAATGTGTTTTATAACACTGCCATAGACATGAATGGGGCTGAATACCCGAAAATATATTTTGCAAAGAATTGCTAAGGTGCAATGTATCCAGTTTTGTTACAGGATACATTAGTTTATCTCTAATGTAATCACAGTTTTACATATAGACTGCCCCTGTTTTCATTTACGTCCCAAATTCTGGGCCGCTTTGCTTTTCAGATAATGTCCCAAATTCTGGGCCGCCTTGGTTTTTAGATAACGTCCCAAATTCTGGGCCGCCTTGGTTTTTAGATAACGTCCCAAATTCTGGGCCGCTTTGGTTTTTAGATAACGTCCCAAATTCTGGGCAGCCTTGGTTTTTAGATAACGTCCCAAATTCTGGGCCGCTTTGCATTTCCGAATTCAGCCCAGTTTTGGGGAATCAGCTGACAGCCGAGTTTCTAAGTCATGCATGCACAGTTTACCATAAACTGGATCGTGAATTTATTTGAGAGTAACCCTTAGTACATTAATCAAAGTTCATGTATTTTTTACTCTCCCCAGAAATCTTTTTTTTTTTTTTTTTTTTAATGAAAAAAACAAAAATGTAAATGTTAAACGTATTTCTTATTACATGAAGAAACTACATTGCACTGAAATAGATACATGAAAATTAATTAAAGCAGCCGTTTTCCTTTATTAAAGGCTAATATTAAAACACATTTTTGGGAAGGAACATGGTATTCCGAAAAAAGGACATCTCATTTTCTTATGTAACGTCCATCAATATATTGTAGTGTTTCAGGTTCTTTTTGGACAGAAATGAGACTGCAACTGTGAGTAGATGAAGGCCGTTTATTTTGACAATAATTAAATAATCACAAAATAAAATCATAAAGTGATGGTAAGGAGACTGGGAGTCGAAAGTGAAAATAAATGCTTGTAGTAATTTTTCTTTTACCCTACCCTTCCCAGTCTTTTCCACGCCCCTCTTGTGCGCAAAACCTGAACTCCAATTCCCCTCCACACACGTGTACCACCATGCAACCCCTGCATGCATACACCAACCATGCAACCCCTGCACGCATACACCCACCATGCAACCCCTGCACGCACACACCACCATGCAACCCCTGCACGCATACACCCACCATGCAACCCCTGCATGCATACACCCACCATGCAACCCCTGCACGCACACACCACCATGCAACCCCTGCACGCATACACCCACCATACAACCCCTGCACGCATACACCCACCATGCAACCCCTGCACGCACACACCACCATGCAACCCCTGCACGCATGCACCCACCATGCAACCCCTGCATGCATACACCCACCATGCAACCCCTGCACGCACACACCACTATGCAACCCCTGCACGCATACACCCACCATACAACCCCTGCACGCATACACCCACCATGCAACCCCTGCACGCACACACCACCATGCAACCCCTGCACGCATACACCCACCATGCAACCCCTGCATGCATACACCCACCATGCAACCCCTGCACGCACACACCACTATGCAACCCCTGCACGCATGCACCCACCATGCAACCCCTGCATGCATACACCCACCATGCAACCCCTGCACGCACACACCACTATGCAACCCCTGCACGCATACACCCACCATACAACCCCTGCACGCATACACCCACCATGCAACCCCTGCACGCACACACCACCATGCAACCCCTGCACGCATACACCCACCATGCAACCCCCGCATGCATACACCCACCATGCAACCCCTGCACGCACACACCACTATGCAACCCCTGCACGCATACACCCACCATACAACCCCTGCATGCATACACCCACCTTAGCAATTCTTTGCAAAATATATTTTCGGGTATTCAGCCCCATTCATGTCTATGGCAGTGTTATAAAACACATTTTCAGGCATTTCTCTCGAACCCGAGCACGTAGAACCACCATTCAAAGTGATATAGACTCAGGGGAGCACCCCAAACCACCCCCTAAAAAGGTGTGGTGGTTCACCCAAAAACTCATGTCATGACGAAAAAATTCACTTTGCCAAGCCGTCCTGGCATTTGAACCATAAAAATAGTGACTCCTTGTGCGGGGCCCCATGGGGCCCCAACGCAAAAAAAAAAATCAAGTTCCTAACCCCCACAGAACCCGAGATACGCCCTGTCAAAAATGTCCAAAAACTACCCTTTTCGGGGTCATATCTCCATGACCCCGGGGCCTAGAAACCGGGTTGAACTTCCTAGGGTCATGTCTGGGGGCCCTCTTTCACAGGGAGCCACCCGTTTTCAAATGCTACATTTTCAACAAATTTTCACATTTTCAGCATGATGGAATGTCAAGGTTGCATTTCCAATAGCTTTTGAGCTCCAGGTTGGCAAAAAAAGTCTAAACTGGTGTCCTTTCTAGCTGGGGACACGTTGCTTGGAGGGATCGACAGGGGCCCCGAGGTGGACCTCCATACCGATTTTCAAGTCTTGGGGACCCCCGGAACCCAAGATACAGCACCCTGAAAAATGTCTAAGGGAAATCCCATTATAAAACCCCTTTGGGGCAACGGCCACCATCTGGCGGTGGGGTGGCGTTTGAACCCGTGGCTGATGTCTTTCTTTAGCTAAGACTCTTGTGTATGCAAAGAATGTCCTTCTGAGTTTGTTGGCCCAGGGGTCGTGGAGATACGGGTACGATAAGAGACCACCCCCTTCCCTATGGCAAATCCCATTATAAAAACACCATCGGGGTAAGGCTCAGCTAATGGCGGTCGTGGGTCTTACGAACTCGAAGGAACCCATTTTCTTTAGCTAAGATTGTTGTGCATCTAAAAAGAGTACAGAAGCACCAATTTAAGTCCATTCCAAGTGTTTTGTGATCACAGTATCAGCCTGAGTGTATCAGAGCACAGTTTTGCACCAAAAGCAAGGGGAGGCGAAAAAAAGCACTACATACCCTATTCTTTAAGATATCACTTTGCACTGCAAATTTGAGGAACGCAACCACTTAGCAACTTGCAAATTGGTACTGCAATTTAAAGGCCTGTAGTGCCTAACTGATTCAAGTGTTTTTGGAATGATTCTTGCAAAGACTGATTTATAAGAAAAAAGAGAGATTGACAAACAGCATTTTGCTTTATATGCAGAAACGGGCAACTACAAGAGGGTGTCAAACAAGCTGTGAATGTCCCAGGAGGCTACAGAGTACCTCTGAGTATGAATCCAGATGCTCGCAGTACCTGTTCTTAGATGTCCGAAACCACTGTATCGCTGTATAACTGTATACCCTATAAATATAACTTTTTATTGTGTATTTGAGGAACACAACCAATTACAAACTTCATTTGAATTGCTGTGCTATCAGAATATCAGTGTATAACTTTGCTGGGTATTGCAGTGTATGCTGGGTATCAAAAGGTCTTCAAACTTTTACAAAAGGCCGTCAAAGTTACAAAAAATAGGTGTGCTCCTAACCTAATACTTGTCTTTTTAATTCTGTGCATCCAAATACTTGTAGTTAAAAGTTTTAAGAATTAAGCTTACTGTTTGTTGTTCTGTCCTAAACCAGCAGTTTGTCACCCAGACTTATTAAATAAACAGGGGGGGGGGGGGTCATCAGATTATTCTCCATTTTATTGTAACTGAGGTACCGTTCAGTTGAGCGAAAATTGTAAAGGGGTACTCGAGCTGAAACCTCCAGATAGAAGGGCTACAGTTTCAAAAAAAGGTTGAAAACCCCTGACCTACAGTATAAATGATCAGGAATAGATAAGGGAAATGCTGACTAATACAATACAATAGGATTTATTTGAAGTTGTTGAAGGTCACTGGTCTCTTAAACCCAGAAGTTCTGATAAACCCCTATGCCTCACTATATATTGATGGACATTACATAAGCAAATGAGATGACCTTTTTTTTTTTTTTTGGTATACCATGTTCCTAAATGTTTTCTGAGGAGAGTAAAAAATACATTAACTTTGATTCATGTACTCTTAAATGAGTTAACGGTCCAGTTTATGGTAAACTGTGCATGCATGACTTAGAAACTCGGCTGTCAGCTAAGCAGAATAGCTCAAAAACTGGCCTGAATTCGAAAATGCAGAATTCGGAACGTTATCTGAAAACCAGAGCAGCCCAGAAATTGGGATGTTATCAAAGCGGCCCAGAATTTGGGACGTTATCTAAAAACCAAAGCGGCCCAGAATTTGGGACGTTATCTAAAAACCAAAGCGGCCCAGAATTTGGGATGTTATCTGCAAACCAAATCGGCCCAGAATTTGGGACATTATCTGAAAAGCAAAGCAGCCCAGAATTTGCGACGTAAATGAAAACAGGGGCAGTCTATATGTAAAACTGTGATTACATTAGAGATAAACTAATGTATTCTGTAACAAAACTGCAATAGCGTATATGTTTTATATTAAAATATATCGCAAAAACGATTATCGATATATGCTACTTGAAAGAAAAAAGTACACCACCACAGAAAGCCAATTCTTACATTCGTGCATAACATGATAATTTATATAAAGTAATTCCTCATAGTTTGTAATATCAGTACAGTGTAATACCACATTATATTTTAATGGTAAGGTTGTGGAAAGCAGATCACTCTATCTGATCACAATGTTAAAAATGCCTGCACGCTTTTCCACTCGTGTGACGACATATTCATGTGACAGACATGGACCAATCAAAACGCGAGACTGTTATGCGGTTCCATCCCAAAAACCGGGCCTGTGTCATACCTCTTTTTTGTTCCTCCTCCTCCCCACCTCTGCTCCTTTCCATATCGCACTGTCCGCACAGGGCTCCCTCAGGGGGGGAAGTGAGTCTCACTCCCCCGGCTGTCCGGGTCGGCCTCTCGTCTCAACCACTGCCGCCCGGCTGTTCCTCGCCGGCCTGAGGGGACCCCCGGCCACATCCTATTCTTCTGCTGCTTATGCGCTAAGCCTTCCAGGCCTCAACCTTGCTGTCCCATCTCCTCTCTTCTATTTCAGGTCCAGGACCATTTCAGCCCCCTCATGCAGTAGGCCGTGCCTCCACCTGCCGAGCGGGCCCCGACCGAGGGGGGGGGGGGGGTTCTCTGTTTTCGTCTCTCCTAAACGGACACGAGACACTTTTTCCTAAGCTCTACACGCCGCCCAGCTGCCAGCTTAGCTGCCTGAGGATGCTGCACTGAGTTGCGAAGGATCTGTCCTTTTGTCCTGTTCGTCCCCTTCCTGTCTCTTGCTCCACTAAATGCCCAGCAGCCAGAGGATGCTGCCTGACCCGTCGGGAGCGAGAGTCAGTTTGTTGTATGTTATATGTCTAAACTTTGCTCTCTCTCTCACTTTTACGTCACCCAGCAGTCGGAGGATGCTGTCTGACCCGGCGGAAAGTGTTTATATCTAATCCTTTGCTCTTCTCATGTCTCCCTCTCTATGTCGCCCAGCAGCCAGAGGATGCTGCCTGACCCGACGAGAAGGGAAAACTCCCCTGCACAACACAATACAACATAAATAAATAAATAAATAAATACATTATGCTATCGCTGGCAAAAGGCTGTTTGAAATTTTTAACTACTAAAAGTAGAAAAAGCGCGGTCGACGAAGAAATGCCCCAGCAACAGCGGTTGCCCTCTCAACCAATCAGCTGCCATCGCAACCCACAGCGCGAGGCAGGTGTTCAACGTTTCTTCACAGGCGGTAGAGCTTTCTTCACTGAGAGGTGAGTAAAACCTTTTAATAACGCTAATTATCTTTATTTGTGTGAATGAATGAAAAAAATATAAACTAAAGACGTACAGACAGCTGTACAACATCCACGATTAAAATAAAAAGGTTATTTTGCTTTTGTTAATGATGCGGGTCAATGATAGAATTTCTGAGGTAATTTTTTTTTTACTAAACCTGATGACGATAATCAATTGGCCTGAACTGAGAGAGGAAAAAGGTAATACTTATGATACTTCTGGGAACTTTCTGACGTAAAATGTTTCATTAAGTCTATTGTTTAATGACGATTTCTAGGATACATGAGTATTAAGTATGAGGTAAATATATGATTTGCTTCTCTGCTACGATTTCTCGGGCGGTTCTGGTACGAAAATAATAAAACACAAATTACTGTATCTTTTTCTCTTGACTAAATGAGACTTTTTTTAACGACGTTCTTTTAAAACCATGGTGTTTAATATAATTTGTCACTCATGCAAACTGAAAACAATTTTATTTTAGTACTACTGTAAAAAAAAAAAACGTTAAAATACAGTACTGAATAATAATTCCTGGTAATTGTGTGACAAAGCATTAAGTATTGTAGTTTACGGTGTCAATATATGACAGCGTCTGAAATGGTGCGCATCACTTGAACAGTTGAGTAAGTGTTCCAGGCATGTAGACAAAGACGTAAACACACAAACAGATTTAATAAGAAAAAGAGTCACTACATATTATTTCTAACAGGGGTTTTCAATTACATGATAGAAAAAATCAATGTAATTCTGCATATGAAATTAATTTGATGCATTGGTATTGGGAGACACAAGTACTGTACCTCTAATCAATCTGATCACTTTAGAGGAGGGGCAGTTTCAGTTGCCAACAAACAGCATATATCTTAAAGTGCAAAGGAAAAAAGTGAGTGATCCACAAATGTTTTCGGGAGTACTGTAAGCTTCAGGAAAAACTAAACACAATTTCAAGCTGTCCTTTTAACTAACAGACAAATATTCTTTCATGAAAAAAAGGTTTTCTTTAAAAAACTATTTTACATAACTTTCTACTGTCAATTCAACTGCTGTAGAGAAACATATATATATATATATATATATATATATATATATATATATATATATATATATATATATATATAATTGGCTCACATAGCAGACTTTATTAACCATGTTGTTTGGTCAAGATGCATTATGCTGTATGATATTAAACAGCTGATCCTTTTGCTTGACTGGGCAAGGTGAGTATGGGCACATGTTCATACAATCCTTTGGCTCTAAGTCTGGGCAAGGTGGGGCTTGTTTTATCATGTCAAGCATGTGATCATTTTGCCTAGACATGGTCCATCTTACCAGTTTAATGTTACCAGGGGTTTAGCTAGGAATAGATATTTACTGAGGCAAAAATCAAATTTTTGTCTAAAAAAAAAAAACACCCTGTGCATATCCTGTTCATGTTACGAAGGTGAAATATATCATATTTTAAAGCCTGGAGACTATTAATGCAAACTGCAAAGCGATACAACAAATTCCTAAAATTACCCTATTCACACTGTTAGAAATATGTGATATTAAAAGGACAAGAAGAATAGAAGTTATAGATATGAACACGTAGATGGGTTTATACCTTCATTGAGAGACATGCGTTTGGTTCACTGCTATTGAAGTTAATGCTGACACTGATGACACTGATGCTACAACTGGAGCTGGTAAGACTGGTGCTGCTACTTCTGGAACTGATGCTGACACTGCTGGGACTGGCAGGACTGGTGCTGCTACTGCTGGAACTGGTAAGACTGGTGCTCCTACTGCTGGAACTGGTAAGACTGGTGCTGCTACTGCTGGAACTGGTAAGACTGGTGCTGCTGGGACTGGTAAGTGGTTCTGCTACTGCTGGGACTGGTAAGACTGGTGCTGCTACTGCTGAAACTGGTAAGACTGGTGCTGCTGGGACTGGTAAGACTGGTGCTGCTACTGCTGGGACTGGTAAGAGTGGTGCTTCTACTGCTGGAACTGGTAAGACTGGTGCTGCCACTGCTGGGACTGGTAAGACTGGTGCTGCCACTGCTGGGACTGGTGCTGCTACTGCTGGGACTGGTAAGACTGGTGCTGAAACTGGTAAGACCGGTGCTGACACTGCTGGGACTGGTAAGATTGCTGATACTAATGCTAAGACTGATCGGACTGCTGAGACTGTATGATGCCACAATTAAAAACTGATTTAGAAGACTTTACTTTAAATCAGGGTTTGCTAATCCTCCTATGGCCTGATCTATCGAAACGCTGTAACACTTCCTCCTGGGACATGTCCGCACATATTAGCAGGGCAAGGCCATTCAGTCTATTTTTACCCATACTGCTGCGAGACCAATCAAACATATCGAAACAATGCACTCAGTTAAACTCTTTGTCATCATGAACAGAGACCGTAAGAATCTGTTTGCTGCGGAAAACACGTACTGTCTATATGCTGTCAGAGAATATTTGTTTTTACACTTGGGGCGGGGCAAAAAACATGCAAGGATTTTTTTGTTTGTTTGTTTGAGAACCAAACTAATACACTTATCATATATCATCATGAACAAAGACAATGTTGCTTTAAATGTACATAAATCTACTATAAACTGCTTCTGGTGTACAGAGGTCAAGGTTGAACGTGGCGCACTGTCCGTGTCTCATTCATGCTGGAACGTAGCTGCAGTTTACTTCAGTATCCAGTGCGTGGTTACCACTGAACAAGCTGTTTAAAGATGCTGAAAATGATTAATAAATAAATAAATAAGTAAATAAATAAATCACCTGTATTAAAAACTTTGGATTTTTGTCTCTAACGAAAACATTCGGAAAATATATATATATATATATATATATATATATATATATATATATATATATATATATATATATATATATATATATATATATATTTTGAACTGCTGTTGCCAAACAGTGAATTTATAAATAGAATTACCTCCAATTCTTCTAGCCCATGGCATCAAATACAATACATGAAAAGTATTAAAAACTAACAGCTATAAATTATTACATCAGGGGAGAGGGATGGTGTTGAAATTGAAGAATTAAGGGAATGGGAATATGCAAATAAAGATGATCACAATATAACGTAAGATGCTGCGTCAGCATTTTATTTTTAAAATACAGTGTAAGTGATTTATTTTTCTGTTTTTTTTTTTTTTTTTTTTTTTTTAAGGACCCTACAACTCCCACACCTGTCATTATCTGGGGAAACCCCTTCCATCTTGATACAAAAATTGGTCTGAGAATGAATGGACAACATTTACTTGCTGAGGAGGCTGTGTGGTCCAGTGGTTAAAGAAAAGGGTTCGTAACCAGGAAGTCCACGGTTCAAATCCCACCTCGGCAAACTGACTCATTGTGTGACCTTGAGCAAGCCACTTAACCTCCTTGTGCTCCGTCTTTCGGGTGAGACATAATTGTAAGTGACTCTGCAGCTGATGCATAGTTCACACTCCCTAGTCTCTGTAAGCCTTGGATAAAGGTGTCTGCTAAATAAACAAATAATAATAACCTGAGGCCCTCACCCAGAGATTTGGGCTTCTTTTTTCCTTGTATTTTGTGTACAATATCAAATACCCACAGAGAAAAAACAGCCTAATATTATATTGAGAAATGTATTTTGGGTACTCCAAAAAGATCAGAAAACTCCACCTAGTATAGTGGGAATAGTAAACTTTCTTTTGTCAGGCGCCAGGTCGGGAAAGCAATAAGGGTGTTGGTTCTGCTATAATAACCACAGGCTCAGGGATTACTATTTTTTTTTTTTTCTTTTGAGGAGACACCCTTACCCAGGGCAACTTACAGTTGTATACAGCTATGCTGATGATAACCACCTGTTATCTGTCCCTAAAGCAAGGACATTCTTCTGCCTGGGTGTTATTAGCTACTTGCCTTACAGACATCAAGCATTGGATGTCACAGAATCTCCTAATGTTGAATTGAGATAAAACAGAGGTTATGCTAGTGGGCTCACAGAACCAACTAAAAGGAAATGTAGGATTACATGAGCACGACCCTTGCAGTCTCTCATCAAAATTTAAAGTCGAAATTAAGAGTTTGAGGGTAATCTTTGAGTCTGATCTATCATTTTAGACTCATACTAGGGAATTTACTAAAGTATATTTTTACCATTTGAGAAATATAGCCAAACTTAGACCAACTCCCCAATAATGTTGTTGAAGCTGACATCCTGGGATCCTTCAAGAAGCTGCTTGATGAGATTCTGGGATCAATAAGCTACTAACAACAAACAGAAATAAGAAATAAATAATAAAAGAAACAACCTTCTTATGTTCTAATTATTTCTGTATCTGATGCCGAGAGAATAATACATGTCTTTGTTTCATCTAGAATTGATTATTGTAATGTACTTTTTTAAATGGTGATTTTGCTGTTAACTTATAAGGCCCTGAATGGATTAGCGCCTCATTATTTACAGGAGTTACTGACACCGTATCTTCCAAACCACACTCTGAAATCACAGGATGTGGGGCTGCTGGTTATTCCTAGGGTCAACAAAACAACACGGGAGGCAGGGCTTTTTTCTGGAATGCTCAGCCTTCGTTTATCAGGAAATCTGGGTCCATTACAGTTTTCAAGTCAAGACTAAAAACACACTTTTATAAAATGGCTCGCTTATCTTAGTGGGTTTTAATGTAACTTTAAAATTGGTGCTTTTGTATTGTGTATACTGTTTAAATCTGTATTTAAATGGGCTGAGTGTAGCAGTTATATGTGTGACCTGCTATACAAACGGATTGTGATTTTTTTTCCTGCTATGTACTATACAGTGCTTTGCGATACTTTTGTATAAAAAGCGCTATATAAATGCAATAAATAAATAAATAAAAATAAATGTGTTAATATTTTTTATAATACTTGTTTTATAAAATACTTGTGACTAAAGTTAGGTTTTTGCTTGTTTTGTTTGTAATTAAATTAATTACATTATGGATAATATATTATGATTAGTTATAATTAATATATTTATATATCTACCTGTCAAGAAATGTTGTCAGCCTTTCACTTATTTGTGTATTTGTTATTCTAAGAGTAATGAAACATATACAGACTGTTTTATTTGTATGCATTTATGTGTTATAATTAAAAGTATAACTCCTATACTGTATTTATTTATTTTATTGCTCTACCCGTAATAAAGGGTTTCTATAAAAAGTATTTCTTTGTTTTTATTGATATTGCAAACCAGTAATTCCTAGCATGTTATTTAACCAGACAAATTATGCAGACACGCATATTATATATATATATATATATATATATATATATATATATATATATATATATATATATATATATATAATATTATGCATGTAAGTTTGTAAATAAACATAAAAGGTTCCAAGTAGAACCTTGAGGTTCTTAAAAGATCCTTATTTGTAAGGTTCCTCATGGAACCCTAGTAAAAAGGTTCTTCGAAGCACCTTAAAAGCTTCCTCCACAGTATCAACCCCAGATTTAGAGTGTATGCGCGAGTAAATACCATCCTAACTATTAAGGGAATGGGAATATGCCTCTCCATCATATATATATATATAATTGCATGCCCCGGTATCTACGATATGGAGACTTGCATGCCACGGTAGCTGCAATATTGAGTCTTTCCATCCACCTCCGGTTGCTTCATTCCGGAGGTCCATGCAATTTATATATATATATATATATGATTTCCATTACACAAGAGTAGATGTTAAAACTTCATGCTGATTTGAACTCGGCTCTCGCCAAGATAAGCACCAACTAAGACGTAGCTTTACAGTAAACTAATGTGATCCATATGTGTCTCCATCCATTTACTTTTCCTTCCATATGATGATGTAGATATCCTTCTGTCTGGTGTTAATGGCTGAAGTGTAATGCTGGCTCCAGGGATCAGCTTATTTTGCCTCCCTGGCGCATCAGCACACACGACGGCTGCGATGCTGGCTCCGGGGATCAACCAAAGTGCGGCCTCCCCAGCACATCAGCATGACAACCGTCTGGATTGAGCTAAGTAGGGTACATCTCTGGGGTTTTCAAGTGGGCACCTTCCATCCTCAGTGTTTCGTCGACTAGCCCACGACACTTCAAGAGGGCTCGACGGTGATTCTGGCGTCCCAGCATGACCCCCCTCCGTCCCCCACTCAACTCAGCCCAGCTTACTTACCTGTACATCAGCGTTTCTTTCTTTCTATTGTGCTTGGGATCCCCAGCCAGAATCTTTCCGTCTCAACCACAGCCAGTTGCTGCTCCTCTCTGCTGCTTCAGATAAGTTCTTCACTGTGCGACGCAACTCTTCGCCGCTGAATCCGACGTCTCTGAGAAACCGGGTTGTAGAGTGTGCCACAAATATATATATATTTGCATGCCTCGGTAGCTAAATGCTTAGTTACAGCGGTGGGCAAAACCAAAGCCCATGGCCAGTATACAATATTTTTTCTGTATGCATTATTTTCTGTTGAGCACTTGTAGCAATTCCCATGCTACATAATGTGGGTGTAAGTCTCACCCACCTGTCCCTTTAATTAGGGTCAGTAGCCTGGCCAGGTCAAAACTTCAGTTCCCATAGTTCCTTGCAACCACCCTCTGTTCATCCTCTCTCCCCATTGGCTTATTCAGATTTCCACCCCTCCAATCTCAGAGCTCCTTAGTAGCCAGCACTTGTATTAAAGCTGGCTAATCAGGCCTGAGGGAGACTCCCTTTCTCAGAGGAATCCATTTAACTACAGCATTTTCTCTACTTAAATTTCAGTGAATCTATTACCATCCTTAGATAATTCCAGTGCATCCGTTCATTTTCTTTTGTCACTGCGCTTTATCTAAACTGCTCTTTTTGTTTTCACTGTTACTTGTTTAAGTTTAGCTGTTTTTCTAGGTCTGTTTAGTGTTTGTTGTTTTATGTGTGACAGCCTCCATTTTTTCCTGATCCTCCTGATTTTTTTCAAACAACTGTTCACCATTCAACTCAACACTACTGGACAGGCTCAACAATTTCAACGTACTCAATGTTTTCAACCTTCTACAATCACCATCATTTCGGGACACTTTGCTGGACTGCCTTATTTGTGGGTGAGATCATTTCTTTTTTGTTTGGATTTTTTCTACTTTAATTTGATACTTTGTTTCCTGTATTTTTTGTTATTTTGTTACTTTGTATGGATTTCAATTACCCTGCTTTACTGGACTTGTTGGGCCTACCTGTCATTCTCCCACCATTGCCATAGAGACTGTTAAATGTAATTGTTTCCACAAGTCACTGTTTTTCGTCTGTATCTATTTATTTATCCTTGTTCTTTATCTGTGTGTGTTGTGTTTGTGAGTGTGGGTTTATTGGAGACCCTCCGGACACCATTCATTTCTACTTTGTGATACTGTTTAGTCTTCTGTTTGTCCCTACATCTGTACCAGCTTTATTCTTACCTGTTACCTGCAATTATTTGAATTCCTTACTTATCATTATTCATTTCATTCATTTGTTCATTTTTTTCATTTGTTGACATTATTGTTCACAATAATAAACCGATTGTTCATGAAATTGACACCTCTGACGTCCCTGCTTTTGCTGTCTGTCACTCTTGCTGACTTATTTAGCTATAGGAATAGGGCCAGTAGTATCTCCTTAGGGAGGACAGTGCAACTGCTTCTCAGTTGTGCAGAGTGATCGTTACAGAATTGGTGGCCCGTACGGGGATCGAACCCGCGACCTTGGCGTTATCAGCACCATCCAGCGTTGTCTCTCTCCACCTGGGTCCCGATGCGCACCAGTTCTGCCACTGTCTTCACTGTTCCCCTAAGACAGCTTGCCAGTTTGGGATTACAGCTGTTTAGAATGCGACAAACCACCTCAGTCTCCTCCAAGTCTGGCTTCCAGCGCAGACATAGGGCACGATAGTCATAGGCGAAGTCAAGGATTCGCTCGTCAGGCAGCTGGACTCTGGAGTGGAGTCGGTCTTCCACTTCGGTCTGGAAGTCAGACGGCAGAAAGGCTTGACGGAAGACAGTCTTGAACTGTTCCCAGGAGTGGATTCCCTTGCGCTCTGCAAACCACCAGCTCTTTGCTGAGCCTTTCAGCACACTGGACATGGTTGCCATGATCTCATAGGGCGTCATGGGTCGTAGCGCTAGGAATTCATCACATTTGTCCAGGAAGTCAATGGCATCGCTGCTGGCCTCCCCGCCAAACTCTGGGAAGTTGATTTTAATGGGCAGCTTTGCTTGGGAAAGACTTCCTTCAGTTCTGGAGCCATGGTAATCAGCAGACCCACCATCAAAGGAGAATTGTTGTGGTGCAGACCGCTTTCTAGAGGAGAGAGACGGCAAAGAAAGTGGCAGACGAGGGGTGCTGGTCTTTTTGAAGAGTTTCTTCAGCTCTTCTCCCCACAGCACATCCCGGCGTTTCAGGCACTTCACCACTTCCAGATCCATTTCGTCAAGGGCCTCTTGCATTCGAAGGATCTGGAAGTGGTGAAGTGCCTGAAACGCCGCGATGTGCTGTGGAGAGAAGAGCTGAAGAAACTCTTCAAAAAGACCAGCACCCCTCGTCTACCACTTTCTTTGCCGTCTCTCTCCTCTAGAAAGCGGTCTGCACCACAACAATTCTCCTTTGATGGTGGGTCTGCTGATTACCATGGCTCCAGAACTGAAGGAAGTCTTTCCCAAGCAAAGCTGCCCATTAAAATCAACTTCCCAGAGTTTGGCGGGGAGGCCAGCAGCGATGCCATTGACTTCCTGGACAAATGTGATGAATTCCTAGCGCTACGACCCATGACACCCTATGAGATCATGGCAACCATGTCCAGTGTGCTGAAAGGCTCAGCAAAGAGCTGGTGGGTCGCGGAGCGCAAGGGAATCCACTCCTGGGAACAGTTCAAGACTGTCTTCCGTCAAGCCTTTCTGCCGTCTGACTACCAGACCGAAGTGGAAGACCGACTCTGCTCCAGAGTCCAGCTGCCTGACGAGCGAATCCTTGACTTCGCCTATGACTATCGTGCCCTATGTCTGCGCTGGAAGCCAGACTTGGAGGAGTCTGAAGTGGTTCGACGGATTCTCAACAGCTGTAATCCCAAAATGGCAAGCTGTCTGAGGGGAACGGTGAAGACAGTGGCAGAACTGGTGCGCATCGGGACCCAGGTGGAGAGAGACAACGCTGCTCAGCGGGAATACTGGGTCAAGGCAAAATCCAGCAAAGCCGTTCAGGACAATAGGAGCCATAAAGGAGCTATGAAGAAGCCGGCAGAGGTCAGCATGGTGAGAAGCCAGAAGAAGAAAAATATAGTTCCTGCTGCAAGCCTGACTCTGCTGATCGTGGATGTAGGCGTTCGAGGGCTCCAAGGGCCTGCAGTCCTGGACACTGGGAGCACCTTCACTCTAATGAGAGAGAGTCTCTGGAGGATGATTGCTCATCCAGGGGAAGAGCTGGAGTCTGCACAGGACCAGTATTTCATGCTGGCGGATGGACAGTCACACCAGGCCAAAGGTCAAGTTCGCCTCACTTACCTTCTCCACGGAGAGATCTGGTTTCTAGGCACATATATCCTACAGGATCATCACCTGACGTTTCCCCTTGTTCTAGGCTTGGATTTCCTGGAGAAAACTCATACCCAGATTGACATTGTCAATAGGCAGTATGGTGTCAAGCACCAGAAGGATTTCTCCTACCATCCTTTTTTGCCACGGTATGAGGGGGAAGCTTCCTGGGACAGGTCCTTATCGAGGGTCAGTCTCTACTTCCATACATCTTGCCAGCCACCTACCACCTCTGATCCAAAGCCATGCCAACCGGCAAAGGCGACCATGACCATCACTTCAGCTGAACCCTCTCCTGTCGAGCAACAACTCCAGAACCTCCAGCAAAAGTGGTCTTCAGTCTGCACTGATAAGTTGGGAATGACAACAGTCACCCGTCACTCCATCTCCACTGAGGACGAAGTCCCTGTTCGGGGTCGACTGTATAGAGCGTCTCCACTGAAGAAGGCTTTAATCAAGGAACACGTCCAAGACATGCTTCTGGACGGAGTTATAGAACCATCTAACTCCCCATGGTCCTCTCCAGTGGTGCTCACAGAGAAGAAAGATGGTGGTTACAGGTTCTGTGTGGACTACCGAAAGCTGAATGCCAAGACCATCTTTGATGCATATCCCATGCCCCTCATTCATGAAATTGACACCTCTGACGTCCCTGCTTTTGCTGTCTGTCACTCTTGCTGACTTATTTAGCTATAGGAATAGGGCCAGTAGTATCTCCTTAGGGAGGACAGTGCAACTGCTTCTCAGTTGTGCAGAGTGATCGTTACAGAATTGGTGGCCCGTACGGGGACCCTTTATGTCATTAAATTCATATCTAAATTCATCAGTTTAAATTGTTGGGAACTTAATGTCAGAAATGGAAAATCAGACCTTGACTTTGCTAAACTTCTCTGAGATTGGAGATAGACCCCATGTGACTATCAGAGAGCCTATCACAGAGAGAACCACCCGCATTAGTGACCTGTACATTTCACAGGAAGGGGCAGATCTTTCTGGAGGCGATGATGATGAAGGGAACCTTACTGACAGTGTTGTGATAGGGCAATTGACTGAGTACTGTTCCCATCTCACTGACCGTGTTGAGCAACTGGAAACACAGCTGTCTGAGTTACAGGAGAGCAGCATTAATCGTGAACAGGTCCTGCGAGGTTACATTGAAGGACGCTTTGCAGAATTGGAGAATCGAAGGCAAGAGGCCCTTGACAAAATGGATAAGGAAGTGGTGAAGTGCCTGAAACGCCGCGATGTGCTGTGGGGAGAAGAGCTGATGAAACTCTTCAAAAAGACCAGCACCCCTCGTCTACCACTTTCTTTGCCGTCTTTCTCCTCTAGAAAGCAGTCTGCACCACAACAATTCTCCTTTGACGGTGGGTCTGCTGATTACCATGGCTCCAGAACTGAAGGACGTCTTTCCCAAGCAAAGCTGCCCATTAAAATCAACTTCCCAGAGTTTGGCGGGGAGGCCAGCAGCGATGCCATTGACTTCCTGGACAAATGTGATGAATTCCTAGCGCTACGACCCATGACACCCTATGAGATCATGGCAACCATGTCCAGTGTGCTGAAAGGCTCAGCAAAGAGCTGGTGGGTCGCGGAGCGCAAGGGAATCCACTCCTGGGAACAGTTCAAGACTGTCTTCCGTCAAGCCTTTCTGCCGTCTGACTACCAGACCGAAGTGGAAGACCGACTCTGCTCCAGAGTCCAGCTGCCTGACGAGCGAATCCTTGACTTCGCCTATGACTATCGTGCCCTATGTCTGCGCTGGAAGCCAGACTTGGAGGAGTCTGAAGTGGTTCGACGGATTCTCAACAGCTGTAATCCCAAAATGGCAAGCTGTCTGAGGGGAACGGTGAAGACAGTGGCAGAAGTGGTGCGCATCGGGACCCAGGTGGAGAGAGACAACGCTGCTCAGCGGGAATACTGGGTCAAGGCAAAATCCAGCAAAGCCGTTCAGGACAATAGGAGCCATAAAGGAGCTATGAAGAAGCCGGCAGAGGTCAGCATGGTGAGAAGCCAGAAGAAGAAAAATATAGTTCCTGCTGCAAGCCTGACTCTGCTGATCGTGGATGTAGGCGTTCGAGGGCTCCAAGGGCCTGCAGTCCTGGACACTGGGAGCACCTTCACTCTAATGAGAGAGAGTCTCTGGAGGATGATTGCTCATCCAGGGGAAGAGCTGGAGTCTGCACAGGACCAGTATTTCATGCTGGCGGATGGACAGTCACACCAGGCCAAAGGTCAAGTTCGCCTCACTTACCTTCTCCACGGAGAGATCTGGTTTCTAGGCACATATATCCTACAGGATCATCACCTGACGTTTCCCCTTGTTCTAGGCTTGGATTTCCTGGAGAAAACTCATACCCAGATTGACATTGTCAATAGGCAGTATGGTGTCAAGCACCAGAAGGATTTCTCCTACCATCCTTTTTTGCCACGGTATGAGGGGGAAGCTTCCTGGGACAGGTCCTTATCGAGGGTCAGTCTCTACTTCCATACATCTTGCCAGCCACCTACCACCTCTGATCCAAAGCCATGCCAACCGGCAAAGGCGACCATGACCATCACTTCAGCTGAACCCTCTCCTGTCGAGCAACAACTCCAGAACCTCCAGCAAAAGTGGTCTTCAGTCTGCACTGATAAGTTGGGAATGACAACAGTCACCCGTCACTCCATCTCCACTGAGGACGAAGTCCCTGTTCGGGGTCGACTGTATAGAGCGTCTCCACTGAAGAAGGCTTTAATCAAGGAACACGTCCAAGACATGCTTCTGGACGGAGTTATAGAACCATCTAACTCCCCATGGTCCTCTCCAGTGGTGCTCACAGAGAAGAAAGATGGTGGTTACAGGTTCTGTGTGGACTACCGAAAGCTGAATGCCAAGACCATCTTTGATGCATATCCCATGCCCCTCATTCATGACATCCTGGAGTCCCTGAGTGGTGCTGCGGTATTCAGTTCCCTTGATCTACGCTCGGGTTACTGGCAAGTGGCGATGGACTCGGTAAGTAGAGCGAAGACTGCGTTTACCACACCCTTTGGATTTTATCAATTTAATGTAATGCCATTTGGGTTAAAAAATGCTGCAGCCACTTTTCAACGGCTGATGGAGAGAGTGTTAGGAGACCTCCGAGGGAAGATCTGTTTCGTCTACATAGATGACATCATTGTCTATTCACCAAACTCCGCACAGCATCTTCAAGACCTCGAAGCTGTCTTCCACAAACTTCATCTGGCCCGTCTTACACTCAATCTCAAAAAATGCCACTTCTTCAAACACACTCTCCATTTCCTTGGTCATGTGGTTTCAGGGGAGGGTGTAGCTGCTGATCCCCACAAGCTCCAAGCCATCCAGGAATATCCCATTCCTACCAACTTGAAGGAGGTTCAACGGTTCCTAGGTTTGGCAGGGTGGTACCACAAGTACATCCCCAGGTTTGCGGATATTGCTGCCCCACTTAACAACTTGAAAAAGAAAGATGTCCCCTGGAAATGGACAGGAGAGTGCCAGAAGAGTTTCAAACTCCTCCAAGAAGCTTTGATCAGTCCTCCAGTCCTCGCTCACCCGGACATCAACAAGACGTTCCGAGTCTTTACTGATGCCAGCGATGTAGGACTTGGAGCGGTTCTGACTCAGCTAGAAGGAGATGATGAGAAGGTAATAGCCTACGCCTCCAAATTACTGAACTCTGCCGAAAAAAACTACTCCACATCCGAAAAGGAGTGTTTCGCTGTTGTGTGGGCAGTAGAAAAATGGCGGCATTATCTGGAGGGGGTGGAGTTTGAGGTTGTCACTGACCACGCTGCACTCTCCTGGGCATTCAACAACCCAAAAACCTCTTCCAGACTGACCCGCTGGACTCTTCGCCTACAACAATTCACTTTTACCGTTATTTACAGGAAAGGTAGTCTGAATCTTGTACCTGATGCACTCTCTAGAGCTCCACTTGTACCACCTTCAACTCCTTCTGCATCAGTGTGTGCTAGCAATGCGAGTAGCATGGATCTTCCCACCACCATGGACCAGATTGCGGCCGCTCAGTCCAAAGACCCAGCTATCTCTGACATCATCAATGACATTGCTTCCAATACTGCCAATGATAACCGCATCTCCTTCATCCAACAGCAGGGACTTGTGTATCGCCGGGTGCCCATTCCTAAACAAGGATTCCGATACCAGCTGGTAATTCCGGAACAGCTGACCGATTCCTTCCTCCACCACTACCATGACAACCCTTTGGGAGGTCACCTGGGCAGGATGAAGACCTGTCAAACCTGCCAGAAGTACAAACCGTCCAACACCAAACCTGCAGGTCAACTCCAGTCCACTACTGTGAAGGAGCCCGGAGAGATGCTGGGTCTGGACCTAATGGGACCTTTCCCCAGAAGTAAAAAAGGTAACACTTACATCCTGGTCATTGTTGATTACTTCACAAAGTGGGTTGAGCTGTTTCCATTGCGGGACAGTAAGACCACCAAGATTGTGAACATTTTGACGCAGGAAATATTCACTCGATGGGGAACACCGCAACACATTCTTTCAGACCGTGGACCTCAGTTCACGAGCCAGCTACTCGCAGAGGTGTGCAAGACCTGGGGAGTAGTACAAAAACTCACCACCAGTTACCACCCACAGACCAACCTGACAGAACGCGTGAACCGCACCTTAAAGACCATGGTTGCATCTTTTGTCGGGAAAAACCATCAGCTGTGGGATCAGTGGCTACCCGAGTTTCGTTTCGCCCTCAACACCGCCAAACATGAAACCACTGGCTTCTCTCCTGCAGTACTAGCGCTCGGAAGGACCATCAGAGGCCCATTGGACCGATTAATCGCTGTTGCTCCTGCTCCATCCACCGATCCCTACCAACTGCTAGATCGCCAGCAGCAGATTGCCGAAGAGGTGAGGGATCACGTTGCCAAAGCTCAGAAACGGCAAGCTCGGAATTACAATGCCCGGAGAGCACACTGTCAGTATGAAGAAGGTGAGTTAGTCTGGATAAGATCTCACCCCTTATCTGATGCCTCCGGAAAGTTTTCTGCAAAACTTGCCCCTAAATGGTTTGGGCCAGCTCTTGTAACCAAGAGACTTGGACCCAACAACTACAAAGTCAAGTGGGGGGAGCCAGATTATGTCAAAGAGGATACCGTCAATATTGTTAATTTAAAACGCTACTATGGCGTTCGTCCCTTGCACCTCCAGTGTGGGGGGGGGGGGAATATGTAGCAATTCCCATGCTACATAATGTGGGTGTAAGTCTCACCCACCTGTCCCTTTAATTAGGGTCAGTAGCCTGGCCAGGTCAAAACTTCAGTTCCCATAGTTACTTGCAACCACCCTCTGTTCATCCTCTCTCCCCATTGGCTTATTCAGATTTCCACCCCTCCAATCTCAGAGCTCCTTAGTAGCCAGCACTTGTATTAAAGCTGGCTAATCAGGCCTGAGGGAGACTCCCTTTCTCAGAGGAATCCATTTAACTACAGCATTTTCTCTACTTAAATTTCAGTGAATCTATTACCATCCTTAGATAATTCCAGTGCATCCGTTCATTTTCTTTTGTCACTGCGCTTTATCTAAACTGCTCTTTTTGTTTTCACTGTTACTTGTTTAAGTTTAGCTGTTTTTCTAGGTCTGTTTAGTGTTTGTTGTTTTATGTGTGACAGCCTCCATTTTTTCCTGATCCTCCTGATTTTTTTCAAACAACTGTTCACCATTCAACTCAACACTACTGGACAGGCTCAACAATTTCAACGTACTCAATGTTTTCAACCTTCTACAATCACCATCATTTCGGGACACTTTGCTGGACTGCCTTATTTGTGGGTGAGATCATTTCTTTTTTGTTTGGATTTTTTCTACTTTAATTTGATACTTTGTTTCCTGTATTTTTTGTTATTTTGTTACTTTGTATGGATTTCAATTACCCTGCTTTACTGGACTTGTTGGGCCTACCTGTCATTCTCCCACCATTGCCATAGAGACTGTTAAATGTAATTGTTTCCACAAGTCACTGTTTTTCGTCTGTATCTATTTATTTATCCTTGTTCTTTATCTGTGTGTGTTGTGTTTGTGAGTGTGGGTTTATTGGAGACCCTCCGGACACCATTCATTTCTACTTTGTGATACTGTTTAGTCTTCTGTTTGTCCCTACATCTGTACCAGCTTTATTCTTACCTGTTACCTGCAATTATTTGAATTCCTTACTTATCATTATTCATTTCATTCATTTGTTCATTTTTTTCATTTGTTGACATTATTGTTCACAATAATAAACCGATTGTTCATGAAATTGACACCTCTGACGTCCCTGCTTTTGCTGTCTGTCACTCTTGCTGACTTATTTAGCTATAGGAATAGGGCCAGTAGTATCTCCTTAGGGAGGACAGTGCAACTGCTTCTCAGTTGTGCAGAGTGATCGTTACACACTACTGACACCGTTGAAACGGTGAGTCTTAGGTCGCCTGCGGATACATTAGTCCAATCAATGCGTCTGAACCTGGTGTGTAATCCCAAGGTAACTGCTCACAGTTAACACGTTTTAATACGTTAATTCACGTTTTAAGTAATACAGTGTCCCCTTCAGACATGTCTAAGGAGAAATTCGGAAATAACATACAAAACTATGCGCGAGTAAATACCATCCTAACTCTTAACATCCAAAAAAAAAAAAAAAGAAAAAAAAAAAACAATTATATATATCGCTACCTAGATTGTATTGAATTAACAAAACAAATAATAATAATTAACTGAGAGGTATTGGAAGAAAAAATACACCTATTTTGTTTATAACTTTTAGAATGTTTGTATGCTGTAGCTGCAATATTGAGTCTTTCCATCCACCTCCGGTTGCTTCATTCCGGAGATCCATGCAATTTATATATATATATATATATATATATATATATATATATATATATATATATATATATAAATAATTGCATGCCCCGGTAGCTCCGATATGGAGTCTTGCATGCCCCGCTAGCTACGATATGGAGTCTTTCCATCCACCTGCGGTTGCTTCATTCCGGAGGTGCATGCAATATATATATATATATATATATATATATATATATATATATATATATATATATATATATATATATATATATTTGCATACCCCGGTAGCTAAAAGCTTAGTTACGGCTCTGGGCAAAACCAACGCCCTTGGCCAGTATACAATATTTTTCTCTATGCATTCTTTTCTGTTGAGCACTCCTGACACCGTTGAAACGGTGAGTCTCAGGTCGCCTGCGGATACATAAGTCCAATCATTGCGTCTGAACCTGGTGTGCAATCCCAAGGTAACTGCTCACTTTTAATACGATTTAAGACGTTAATTCACGTTTTAAGTAATACAGTGTCCCCTTCAGACATGTTAAAGGAGAGATTCGGAAATAACATTCAAACCTATGCGCGAGTAAATACCATCCTAACTCCTAACATCCAAAAAAAAAGAAAGAAGAAAAAAAATAACAATAATTAATATATATATATATATATATATATATATATATATATATATATATATATATATATATATATATATATATATATATATATATATTTGCATGCCCCGGTAGCTAAAAGCTTAGTTACGGCTCTGGGCAAAACCAACGCCCTTGGCCAGTATACTACTATGCATTCGTATCTAGGTGTATATGGTAGCTAGCGGTATACCGGCTCTTAAGGTAGCTTGTGTTGGAGCAGCAGGACAAGCTCGCCATTCCGCCCGCTGCTTTCCTGCTCACCAAAACACAACGCACCCAGGGGAGAGATACCATGGTAAATAGGTAACCTATTTACCATGGTATCCCTCCCCTGCGGCGGCTGCTCTTCATCTCCGGCTGCTCTTGATCTCCGTGAACGCACCCGCTGTCACATTGAAGCGCTTGAAAACACAGCACAACATTCCCTAATAACATTTGCAATGCATTATGACTTCAAAGGTATGACTTTAAGTCTATGACATTATTATTTATTGATTTTATTTTGTTTTATTTCTTTGCTCACCAACTGCCACGACAACACACTCGTTTTTTTTTTATGCAGTACTCCTGACGAACTTCACCCATTGACCGCATCGTACCGGCTCTTAAGGTAGCTTGTGTTGGAGCAGCAGGACAAGCTCGCCATCCCGCCCGCTGCTTTCCTGCTCACCTAAACACAACGCACCCAGGGGAGAGATACCATGGTAAATAGGTAACCTATTTACCATGGTATCCCTCCCCTGCGGCGGCTGCTCTTGATCTCCGGCTGCTCTTGATCTCCGTGAACGCACCCGCTGTCACATTGAAGCGCTTGAAAACACAGCACAACATTCCCTAATAACACTTGCAATGCATTATGACTTCAAAGGTATGACTTTAAGTCTATGACATTATTATTTATTGATTTTATTTCTTTGATCACCAACTGCCACGACAACACACTCGTTTTTTTTTTTATGCAGTACTCCTGACGAACTTCACCCATTGCCCGCATCGTACCGGCTCTTAAGGTAGCTTGTGTTGGAGCAGCAGGACAAGCTCGCCATCCCGCCCGCTGCTTTCCTGCTCACCAAAACACAACGCACCCAGGGGAGAGATACCATGGTAAATAGGTAACCTATTTACCATGGTATCCCTCCCCTGCGGCGGCTGCTCTTGATCTCCGTGAACGCACCCGCTGTCACATTGAAGCGCTTGAAAACACAGCACAACATTCCCTAATAACACTTGCAATGCATTATGACTTCAAAGGTATGACTTTAAGTCTATGACATTATTATTTATTGATTTTATTTTGTTTTATTTCTTTGATCACCAACTGCCACGACAACACACTCGTTTTTTTTTTATGCAGTACTCCTGACGAACTTCACCCATTGACCGCATCATACGGGCTCTTAAGGTAGCTTGTGTTGGAGCAGCAGGACAAGCTCGCCATCCCGCCCGCTGCTTTCCTGCTCACCAAAACACAACGCACCCAGGGGAGAGATACCATGGTAAATAGGTAACCTATTTACCATGGTATCCCTCCCCTGCGGCGGCTGCTCTTGATCTCCGGCTGCTCTTGATCTCCGTGAACGCACCCGCTGTCACATTGAAGCGCTTGAAAACACAGCACAACATTCCCTAATAACACTTTCAATGCATTATGACTTCAAAGGTATGACTTTAAGTCTATGACATTATTATTTATTGATTTTATTTTGTTTTATTTCTTTGATCACCAACTGCCACGACAACACACTCGTTTTTTTATGCAGTACACTCTTAAAAAAAGGGTACAATATAGAACCCTAAAAGGTTCTATCTGCTGGTATAGATTTGGAACCATTTTGAAGTGCTATATGGAACCTTTTAAAATGGTTCTTTGGAAGAACCCTGCATTAGAGGTTTAATAAAGAACCACCATGGTTCTTATATTAATGGTATAATACAGAACCATATTGGTTCCTCTGAAGAACCTTCTATTGAGGTTTAATATAGAACCATAAGAGTTACACTATTGAACCTTACAATTAACATTCTATGGAGGGTTGTTTGGTTCAACTGAGAAAAAACAAATGTATACCGTTAAGAGCTCTTCACATCCTTTAGAATCCCCCAACCTCAGAAGTGTAAGTGCTTTGATAAATCACTCAATTCAGGATGCCAACAATTTATTTATTAAACATTTATATAACAATTTATTGTTTTTACAGGTTAAACCATTAGAGTAGTTTCAGGTTTAGTTATATACAGTTTTACACCGTTTTATTCAACCTGTGTGTTTTTAATAATTAAACCATATTATTTACACAGTGAAAAAAAGGGTCTCGCAGCAAACTGGAAAATAAATCTATGCATCCCACAGATTTTCCTGAAACTTACACAAAATACATTTTCAAGAACATGTAATAGACCTTGAAAAAGCTGAGATAAAATGTATATTGAAACTGATGAACGTGGGTTTCTTTTTTCTTATTCATTTTTTGGTGGCACAAATTAGAAGAGCTACAGTACAGAATTTAGATCAAAGCTTATTATGAGTTTATGATATCTATAAATTAAGACTGAATGTTTATTAGTTTTTTGAGATCAAAACTTCTATTAAAAACAATTTACATTTGTTATAAACAATTAATTTTCTAATCAGCCATTTACATTTAAAATAAATACTTTTTTTATATGTACAATTACATTTTTATATCAAATATTCTGTTTTTGTAATCAAATTAAATAGTTGACACAATAAATTCATTTAATTTCAGATTAAATGTTAAAATGGCATTCCATCAGATCAATATAATTATTCCCCAAGTAAAAGTGCAGTTATTTGACTGTACATCTTTAACACTGGCAAAGGTACTTTGTCAGAGATACTCAGCTTCATGAAGTACCTTTCCATGAAAGTCAGACAATTTTTTAGAGCTTTAGGATACTCAATGCCCAAGGAAAAATAAAGAGAAAAAATACATTCAACAGCAAGGGTGATATCCATTCCTGGATAATCACTGAGTATCTCAATTCCATCAACACAAACAGAGATGTCATCTGCTGCCAATGGGCTTGTTGTTCCCTTGAAAACGATAGTTGGCGTAGGTGATGGTGGTACCTGTATAGATTTTAAAATAATAATTAATAACTTTATTCAACAATAAATTATGTGAAATTGTACTTCAGCAGCATCTCACCATACCTACAAGCAGTGGCGGCTCGTGTGGTGGGGCTGCGGCTACTTTAAAGGGATTTCGTAATATTCCTCCCTTTAAAAACATTTTAACTGTCGGATCTCACTTAAAACAGCGAGGAACGTCTTAAACTCCTGTTAATTGCCTACAAGTCTCCCTCATAATTCATTAAGTACACATTTATGGCAAGCCAAATTAAGAGATACCTTTAAATATTTAACAGATATCTTTAAATATTTCAAAATATCCTTAAATCAGTTGAATATATCTTAAAATATTTTGAAATAATTAGAGATATCTTAACATATTTTAAGATATCTCAAAATGGTTTACAGATATCAGGAATTAATTTGGAGATATTTCAAACTCATTTTGAGATATCTCTAAATGATAATTTGACTTTGTATTTAACATTGAAAACATCAATTCAGTTAAGCTACATTTAAAAAGTAGAGCTCAATTAACTTACTTGGTCAACAACAAACAGATTTTCCCTCTCTCGAAACAAAGCTGGCAACAGCAACAATGCTTCCGTTCCAAGTTTACTCCAAAACGTAGTTCTACTTCGTGCAACAGCTAAAATACAGATGCTAAAGTTATTATTATATTTATTTATTTATCATATGCCTTTATCCAAGGCGATATACACAGCTGTAAAAAAGAGTTGAATACTTACAAATAATGTAGTAGTTAAAAAAATCAATAAATAAAACAAAATCAAACTAAACTGAATGCGAGCAGAAAGAAGTTGCATGGGAAAAACCAGGAGCAGTGGAGTTTTGTAAAAGCTGGAGCAGGTGGATTGCTGATGCAGAAAGGTCACCTAGGAGGACTAATTAAAGTGATTATACATGCTTATAACTAAAAATATTAATTTCTCATCAATCACCATAGTAGAATAAAAACTAGTACCTACCAGTTTAGGATGCTTTAGGAATGGAAACAGACCAAGGACTTCTTCAGTGGACTTCTTCTCCATCATTCTTTCCCGAGTGTGTACAGTTCTATTCATGCTGTCACATATGGCTTCAATGTTCGGCCTCAATTTCGTTATTTCTTTTCTTATGGAGTCCAAGTGTTTGGCAATACTATGCTCGTCTTCTCCTGGGAACTCCTCACTTTGCATCTGCAATATGTATCATAACGTTAAGTAATTCAATACTTATGATCAGGCATTTACTGCATGTATTCTCTGTGCTTTTCTTTACTCTGGAAAAATGCTAAAGATCAAGTACTCTCCATGAAAGCCAATTAGCTAATAAACTACACAATCGCATGTATGTACATATATAAAGTATGTAATTCTATTTCAATCTATTTCTGTCAATGCAGATCCAAGAGTTAGGCTTACAGATTCTCTTCTCTTTTTCATGAGCGGTTGCTGTTGCTCTGGTGCACGCTTCCTTCCTCGACCCACAGCACCAAACTTTTTTTTCATGTCTTCTACAGTCTCCACTGAAATAAGTGTCTTTCTCTCTTTTTTGAATTTATTTCTCAGTATTTCAAGTAGAGTAGCCTGAAACAATGATAGAAAGTTAAACCTATGTCCATTATCTGGCTATAAAAAATACATATCAACTAGTAAAAATATATTTAACGCTGCATAATTTTGACAAATTAATGTTTATTCGACTATTTCTTTTATGAATATAACTACCAAATGTATACTCACATATCCAGTTTGGCTGTCATCCCTTAGAAATCTGTACTTACAGCACAAAGTACTTAGCACAGTACTGTACATTATGTGGTCTGGATACCTAAATATACAGATTAGAAAATAATATAGGCATATGAATTGTAAGTGAATTGTAAGAAAAATATATATTTGAGAAATAATGTCATGAAATACAGTTGCATTTTACAATTGCTTTAATTTACAAAAAAAACATGCTGAAAAGCATTATGAAAATGAATTTAATAAAACTTTTTCTCTTGAATAAAATATTGCTGTTATGATAGATTTAAAAAAAAAATAGTAATCATTTTAAAAATGAATATGCTATTTTATGTTATGTAATTATTCTAAAATTGGTTGCCTATGTATCTAAAACAAACACCGAAATCTCAGTTCTTACAGCGTATATTTGCTGAGGTCATCAAACAGAGTCTGTATTAGAGCTGCACGAAGGGCAGATTTGTCTTTTGATTTGAAACCAATGTCCTTTCTATCAAGGGCCATCTGTACAACTGGAGGAAATATAGGCAATGTATAACATGCGGTCCAAACATGAACACTTGTTGAGGTTTGTGGCACTTCTCTGCATTCTACTGGTAGCACCTTCTCTGAAACAATATGCTCATTTGCTTTTGTTCTATGAAAATACAAAAAACAACAAAAAAAACAATATTTCATAATTTTAATCACCTGAAAATATCTAAAGACTTGATATTTAAACAGAGCCTTATAATATAACAGCCATATTAATTTTCTACACAGAAGTTTAAAACCATACATTCCCAGTCCTCATTTTCAGGAATTAAACTAGTGAAAATACCTCTCTCTCTCTCTCTCTCTCTCTCTCTCTCTCTCTCTCTCTCTCTCTCTCTCTCTCTCTCTCTCTCTCTCTCTCTGTGTGTGTTTCCATAAAGAAATGTACTCCCATAATATACATCTTTCTTACAATACAACATTACAATACAAAAAGCGTACTGGTAGTAGTAATTTATACTTTTCAAAGTGATTCCTGTATAGTATGTGGTATTTAAATGTAAATACTAAAACACAACAATAGACTAACATAATGTATAATATATTTGTCATTACATACCTTTTAAGGTTCTCGAGAGCCTTTAAAAATTTGACTTGGTCCTTCATAGTTCGGAAGATCTTTCCAATCATATGTTCTGTCAGACCTAAAAGAGTCTCACCATCTATTTCTTCACCTAATGAACAAAAAAACATAAAATTAATCAGAAAAATAAGCACCAATGTTAACCTGCCATTGTAATTAATATCACAGTTTTGAATGCAAGCAGTACCTTATACACAGTATGATGAGGTGCAATATATAAACATCCATCACTGTCTTCATAAGCATCTAGTGCATGGTAGTCAACTTCATTGCCAGGTGTTAATGTACACCACTCATGCAAAGCCTCTATTTTGAAGGCATGAAGGTGAGAATTAAATTCCAGAGCAAAATACAGTTTCCCACACAAAATCCATGTACACCTAAACTGAATCATATGCAAGATTTTGAAAAAAATGGGTAAATCCTCATGGACTACATCGACAATGAAGTAATCCTGACGAACTTCAACCATTGCCCGCATCGTACCGGCTCTTAAGGTAGCTTGTGTTGGAGCAGCAGGACAAGCTCGCCATTCCGCCCGCTGCTTTCCTGCTCACCAAAACACAACGCACCCAGGGGAGAGATACCATGGTAAATAGGTAACCTATTTACCATGGTATCCCTCCCCTGCGGCGGCTGCTCTTGATCTCCGGCTGCTCTTGATCTCCGTGAACGCACCCGCTGTCACATTGAAGCGCTTGAAAACACAGCACAACATTCCCTAATAACACTTGCAATGCATTATGACTTCAAAGGTATGACTTTAAGTCTATGACATTATTATTTATTGATTTTATTTTGTTTTATTTCTTTGATCACCAACTGCCACGACAACACACTCGTTTTTTTTTTTTTCATGCAGTACTCCTGACGAACTTCACCCATTGACCGCATCGTACCGGCTCTTAAGGTAGCTAGTGTTGGAGCAGCAGGACAAGCGAGGTATGACACAGGCCCGGTTTTTGGGATGGAACCGCATAACAGTCTCGCGTTTTGATTGGTCCATGTCTGTCACATGAATATGTCGTCACACGGGTGGAAAAGCGTGCAGGCATTTTAACATTGTGATCAGATAGAGTGATCTGCTTTCCACAACCTTACCATTAAAATATAATGTGGTATTACACTGTACTGATATTACAAACTATGAGGAATTACTTTATATAAATTATCATGTTGTGCACGAATGTAGGAATTGGCTTTCTGTGGTGATGTACTTTTTTCTTTCAAGTAGCATATATCGATAATCGTTTTTGCGATATATTTTAATATAAAACATATACGCTATTGCAGTTTTGTTACAGGATACATTAGTTTATCTCTAATGTAATCACAGTTTTACATATAGACTGCCCCTGTTTTTATTTACGTCCCAAATTCTGGGCCGCTTTGCTTTTCAGATAATGTCCCAAATTCTGGGCCGCCTTGGTTTTTAGATAACGTCCCAAATTCTGGGCCGCCTTGGTTTTTAGATAACGTCCCAAATTCTGGGCCGCTTTGGTTTTTAGATAACGTCCCAAATTCTGGGCAGCCTTGGTTTTTAGATAACGTCCCAAATTCTGGGCCGCTTTGCATTTCCGAATTCAGCCCAGTTTTGGGGAATCAGCTGACAGCCGAGTTTCTAAGTCATGCATGCACAGTTTACCATAAACTGGATCGTGAATTTATTTGAGAGTAACCCTTAGTACATTAATCAAAGTTCATGTATTTTTTACTCTCCCCAGAAATCTTTTTTTTTTTTTTTTTTTTAATGAAAAAAACAAAAATGTAAATGTTAAACGTATTTCTTATTACATGAAGAAACTACATTGCACTGAAATAGATACATGAAAATTAATTAAAGCAGCCGTTTTCCTTTATCAAAGGCTAATATTAAAACACATTTTTGGGAAGGAACATGGTATTCCGAAAAAAGGACATCTCATTTTCTTATGTAACGTCCATCAATATATTGTAGTGTTTCAGGTTCTTTTTGGACAGAAATGAGACTGCAACTGTGAGTAGATGAAGGCCGTTTATTTTGACAATAATTAAATAATCACAAAATAAAATCATAAAGTGATGGTAAGGAGACTGGGAGTCGAAAGTGAAAATAAATGCTTGTAGTAATTTTTCTTTTACCCTACCCTTCCCAGTCTTTTCCCCGCCCCTCTTGTGCGCAAAACCTGAACTCCAATTCCCCTCCACACACGTGTACCACCATGCAACCCCTGCATGCATACACCAACCATGCAACCCCTGCACGCATACACCCACCATGCAACCCCTGCACGCATACACCCACCATGCAACCCCTGCACGCATACACCCACCATGCAACCCCTGCATGCATACACCCACCATGCAACCCCTGCACGCACACACCACCATGCAACCCCTGCACGCATACACCCACCATACAACCCCTGCACGCATACACCCACCATGCAACCCCTGCACGCACACACCACCATGCAACCCCTGCACGCATGCACCCACCATGCAACCCCTGCATGCATACACCCACCATGCAACCCCTGCACGCACACACCACTATGCAACCCCTGCACGCATACACCCACCATACAACCCCTGCACGCATACACCCACCATGCAACCCCTGCACGCACACACCACCATGCAACCCCTGCACGCATACACCCACCATGCAACCCCCGCATGCATACACCCACCATGCAACCCCTGCACGCACACACCACTATGCAACCCCTGCACGCATACACCCACCATACAACCCCTGCACGCATACACCCACCTTAGCAATTCTTTGCAAAATATATTTTCGGGTATTCAGCCCCATTCATGTCTATGGCAGTGTTATAAAACACATTTTCAGGCATATCTCTCGAACCCGAGCACGTAGAACCACCATTCAAAGTGATATAGACTCAGGGGAGCACCCCAAACCACCCCCTAAAAAGGTGTGGTGGTTCACCCAAAAACTCATGTCATGACGAAAAAATTCACTTTGCCAAGCCGTCCTGGCATTTGAACCATAAAAATAGTGACTCCTTGTGCGGGGCCCCATGGGGCCCCAACGCAAAAAAAAAATCAAGTTCCTAACCCCCACAGAACCCGAGATACGCCCTGTCAAAAATGTCCAAAAACTACCCTTTTCGGGGTCATATCTCCATGACCCCGGGGCCTAGAAACCGTGTTGAACTTCCTAGGGTCATGTCTGGTGGCCCTCTTTCACAGGGAGCCACCCGTTTTCAAATGCTACATTTTCAACAAATTTTCACATTTTCAGCATGATGGAATGTCAAGGTTGCATTTCCAATAGCTTTTGAGCTCCAGGTTGGCAAAAAAAGTCTAAACTGGTGTCCTTTCTAGCTGGGGACACGTTGCTTGGAGGGATCGACAGGGGCCCCGAGGTGGACCTCCATACCGATTTTCAAGTCTTGGGGACCCCCGGAACCCAAGATACAACACCCTGAAAAATGTCTATGGGAAATCCCATTATAAAACCCCTTTGGGGCAACGGCCACCATCTGGCGGTGGGGTGGCGTTTGAACCCGTGGCTGATGTCTTTCTTTAGCTAAGACTCTTGTGTATGCAAAGAATGTCCTTCTGAGTTTGTTGGCCCAGGGGTCGTGGAGATACGGGTACGATAAGAGACCACCCCCTTCCCTATGGCAAATCCCATTATAAAAACACCATCGGGGTAAGGCTCAGCTAATGGCGGTCGTGGGTCTTACGAACTCGAAGGAACCCATTTTCTTTAGCTAAGATTGTTGTGCATCTAAAAAGAGTACAGAAGCACCAATTTAAGTCCATTCCAAGTGTTTTGTGATCACAGTATCAGCCTGAGTGTATCAGAGCACAGTTTTGCACCAAAAGCAAGGGGAGGCGAAAAAAAGCACTACATACCCTATTCTTTAAGATATCACTTTGCACTGCAAATTTGAGGAACGCAACCACTTAGCAACTTGCAAATTGGTACTGCAATTTAAAGGCCTGTAGTGCCTAACTGGTTCAAGTGTTTTTGGAATGATTCTTGCAAAGACTGATTTATAAGAAAAAAGAGAGATTGACAAACAGCATTTTGCTTTATATGCAGAAACGGGCAACTACAAGAGGGTGTCAAACAAGCTGTGAATGTCCCAGGAGGCTACAGAGTACCTCTGAGTATGAATCCAGATGCTCGCAGTACCTGTTCTTAGATGTCCGAAACCACTGTATCGCTGTATAACTGTATACCCTATAAATATAACTTTTTATTGTGTATTTGAGGAACACAACCAATTACAAACTTCATTTGAATTGCTGTGCTATCAGAATATCAGTGTATAACTTTGCTGGGTATTGCAGTGTATGCTGGGTATCAAAAGGTCTTCAAACTTTTACAAAAGGCCGTCAAAGTTACAAAAAATAGGTGTGCTCCTAACCTAATACTTGTCTTTTTAATTCTGTGCATCCAAATACTTGTAGTTAAAAGTTTTAAGAATTAAGCTTACTGTTTGTTGTTCTGTCCTAAACCAGCAGTTTGTCACCCAGACTTATTAAATAAACAGGGGGGGGGGGGGTCATCAGATTATTCTCCATTTTATTGTAACTGAGGTACCGTTCAGTTGAGCGAAAATTGTAAAGGGGTACTCGAGCTGAAACCTCCAGATAGAAGGGCTACAGTTTCAAAAAAAGGTTGAAAACCCCTGACCTACAGTATAAATGATCAGGAATAGATAAGGGAAATGCTGACTAATACAATACAATAGGATTTATTTGAAGTTGTTGAAGGTCACTGGTCTCTTAAACCCAGAAGTTCTGATAAACCCCTATGCCTCACTATATATTGATGGACATTACATAAGCAAATGAGATGACCTTTTTTTTTTTTTTTGGTATACCATGTTCCTAAATGTTTTCTGAGGAGAGTAAAAAATACATTAACTTTGATTCATGTACTCTTAAATGAGTTAACGGTCCAGTTTATGGTAAACTGTGCATGCATGACTTAGAAACTCGGCTGTCAGCTAAGCAGAATAGCTCAAAAACTGGCCTGAATTCGAAAATGCAGAATTCGGAACGTTATCTGAAAACCAGAGCAGCCCAGAAATTGGGATGTTATCAAAGCGGCCCAGAATTTGGGACGTTATCTAAAAACCAAAGCGGCCCAGAATTTGGGACGTTATCTAAAAACCAAAGCGGCCCAGAATTTGAGATGTTATCTGCAAACCAAATCGGCCCAGAATTTGGGACATTATCTGAAAAGCAAAGCAGCCCAGAATTTGCGACGTAAATGAAAACAGGGGCAGTCTATATGTAAAACTGTGATTACATTAGAGATAAACTAATGTATTCTGTAACAAAACTGCAATAGCGTATATGTTTTATATTAAAATATATCGCAAAAACGATTATCGATATATGCTACTTGAAAGAAAAAAGTACACCACCACAGAAAGCCAATTCTTACATTCGTGCATAACATGATAATTTATATAAAGTAATTCCTCATAGTTTGTAATATCAGTACAGTGTAATACCACATAATATTTTAATGGTAAGGTTGTGGAAAGCAGATCACTCTATCTGATCACAATGTTAAAAATGCCTGCACGCTTTTCCACTCGTGTGACGACATATTCATGTGACAGACATGGACCAATCAAAACGCGAGACTGTTATGCGGTTCCATCCCAAAAACCGGGCCTGTGTCATACCTCTTTTTTGTTCCTCCTCCTCCCCACCTCTGCTCCTTTCCATATCGCACTGTCCGCACAGGGCTCCCTCAGGGGGGGAAGTGAGTCTCACTCCCCCGGCTGTCCGGGTCGGCCTCTCGTCTCAACCACTGCCGCCCGGCTGTTCCTCGCCGGCCTGAGGGGACCCCCGGCCACATCCTATTCTTCTGCTGCTTATGCGCTAAGCCTTCCAGGCCTCAACCTTGCTGTCCCATCTCCTCTCTTCTATTTCAGGTCCAGGACCATTTCAGCCCCCTCATGCAGTAGGCCGTGCCTCCACCTGCCGAGCGGGCCCCGACCGAGGGGGGGGGGGGGGGTTCTCTGTTTTCATCTCTCCTAAACGGACACGAGACACTTTTTCCTAAGCTCTACACGCCGCCCAGCTGCCAGCTTAGCTGCCTGAGGATGCTGCACTGAGTTGCGAAGGATCTGTCCTTTTGTCCTGTTCGTCCCCTTCCTGTCTCTTGCTCCACTAAACGCCCAGCAGCCAGAGGATGCTGCCTGACCCGTCGGGAGCGAGAGTCAGTTTGTTGTATGTTATATGTCTAAACTTTGCTCTCTCTCTCACTTTTACGTCACCCAGCAGTCGGAGGTTGCTGTCTGACCCGGCGGAAAGTGTTTATATCTAATCCTTTGCTCTTCTCATGTCTCCCTCTCTACGTCGCCCAGCAGCCAGAGGATGCTGCCTGACCCGACGAGAAGGGAAAACTCCCCTGCACAACACAATACAACATAAATAAATACATAAATAAACACATTATGCTATCGCTGGCAAAAGGCTGTTTGAAATTTTTAACTACTAAAAGTAGAAAAAGCGCGGTCGACGAAGAAATGCCCCAGCAACAGCGGTTGCCCTCTCAACCAATCAGCTGCCATCGCAACCCACAGCGCGAGGCAGGTGTTCAACGTTTCTTCACAGGCGGTAGAGCTTTCTTCACTGAGAGGTGAGTAAAACCTTTTAATAACGCTAATTATCTTTATTTGTGTGAATGAATGAAAAAAATATAAACTAAAGACGTACAGACAGCTGTACAACATCCACGATTAAAATAAAAAAGGTTATTTTGCTTTTGTTAATGATGCGGGTCAATGATAGAATTTCTGAGGTAATTTTTTTTTTACTAAACCTGATGACGATAATCAATTGGCCTGAACTGAGAGAGGAAAAAGGTAATACTTATGATACTTCTGGGAACTTTCTGACGTAAAATGTTTCATTAAGTCTATTGTTTAATGACGATTTCTAGGATACATGAGTATTAAGTATGAGGTAAATATATGATTTGCTTCTCTGCTACGATTTCTCGGGCGGTTCTGGTACGAAAATAATAAAACACAAATTACTGTATCTTTTTCTCTTGACTAAATGAGACTTTTTTAACGACGTTCTTTTAAAACCATGGTGTTTAATATAATTTGTCACTCATGCAAACTGAAAACAATTTTATTTTAGTACTACTGTAAAAAAAAAAAAAAAACGTTAAAATACAGTACTGAATAATAATTCCTGGTAATTGTGTGACAAAGCATTAAGTATTGTAGTTTACGGTGTCAATATATGACAGCGTCTGAAATGGTGCGCATCACTTGAACAGTTGAGTAAGCGTTCCAGGCATGTAGACAAAGACGTAAACACACAAACAGATTTAATAAGAAAAAGAGTCACTACATATTATTTCTAACAGGGGTTTTCAATTACATGATAGAAAAAATCAATGTAATTCTGCATATGAAGTTAATTTGATGCATTGGTATTGGGAGACACAAGTACTGTACCTCTAATCAATCTGATCACTTTAGAGGAGGGGCAGTTTCAGTTGCCAACAAACAGCATATATCTTAAAGTGCAAAGGAAAAAAGTGAGTGATCCACAAATGTTTTCGGGAGTACTGTAAGCTTCAGGAAAAACTAAACACAATTTCAAGCTGTCCTTTTAACTAACAGACAAATATTCTTTCATGAAAAAAAGGTTTTCTTTAAAAAACTATTTTACATAACTTTCTACTGTCAATTCAACTGCTGTAGAGAAATATATATATATATATATATATATATATATATATATATATATATATATATATATAATATATATATATATATATATGTATATTAATTGGCTCACATAGCAGACTTTATTGACCATGTTGTTTGGTCAAGATGCATTATGCTGTATGATATTAAACAGCTGATCCTTTTGCTTGACTGGGCAAGGTGAGTATGGGCACATGTTCATACAATCCTTTGGCTCTAAGTCTGGGCAAGGTGGGGCTTGTTTAATCATGTCAAGCATGTGATCATTTTGCCTAGACATGGTCCATCTTACCAGTTTAATGTTACCAGGGGCTTAGCTAGGAATAGATTTTTACTGAGGCAAAAATCAAATTTTTGTCTAAAAAACCCCCAAAACCCTGTGCATATCCTGTTCATGTTACGAAGGTGAAATTTATCATATTTTAAAGCCTGGAGACTATTAATGCAAACTGCAAAGCGATACAACAAATTCCTAAAATTACCCTATTCACACTGTTAGAAATATGTGATATTAAAAGGACAAGAAGAATAGAAGTTATAGATATGAACACGTAGATGGGTTTATACCTTCATTGAGAGACATGCGTTTGGTTCACTGCTATTGAAGTTAATGCTGACACTGATGACACTGATGCTACAACTGGAGCTGGTAAGACTGGTGCTGCTACTTCCAAATATTTAACTAGAATTTATAATAGTATATGTATGTATAACATGTGTATTGTAGTTTATTTCCATTTGTATCCATCTTGAACAGAACCTTTAATTGGATAAATATGTAGGAGAAACCCATACGACGTTCAACACAATAATAAAACCTCAGGGCAAGATGCCCCTGCACAACACAATACAACATAAATAAATAAATAAATAAATAAATACATAAATAAATACATTATGCTATCGCTGGCAAAAGGCTGTTTGAAATTTTTTAACTACTAAAAGTAGAAAAAGCGCGGTCGACAAAGAAATGCTCCAGCAACAGCGGTTGCCCTCTCAACCAATCAGCTGCCATCGCAACCCACAGCGCGAGGCAGGTGTTCAACGTTTCTTCACAGGCGGTAGAGCTTTCTTCACTGACAGGTGAGTAAAACCTTTTAATAACGCTAATTATCTTTATTTGTGTGAATGAATGAAAAAATATAAACTAAAGACGTACAGACAGCTCTACAACATCCACGAGTAAAATAAAAAAAAAAGGTTATTTTGCTTTTGTTAATGATGCGGGTCAATGATAGAATTTCTGAGGTAATTTTTTTAATTTTTTTTTTTTTACTAAACTTGATGACGATAATCAATTGGGCTGAACTGAGAGAGGAAAAGGGTAATACTTATGATACTTCTGGGAACTTTCTGACGTAAAATGTTTCATTAAGTCTATTGTTTAATGACGATTTCTAGGATACATGAGTATTAAGTATGAGGTAAACATAAGATTTGCTTCACTGCTACGATTTCTCGGGCGGTTCTGGTACGAAAATAATAAAACACAAATTACTATCTTTTTCTCTTGATTAAATGAGACTTTTTTTATCGACGTTCTTTTAAAACCATGGTGTTTAATATAATTTGTCACTCATGCAAACTGAAAACAATTTTATTTTAGTACTACTGTAAAAAATAAAAAAAACAACTTTAAAATACAGTACTGAATAATAATTCCTGGTAATTGTGTGACAAAGCATTAAGTATTGTAGTTTACGGTGTCAATATATGACAGCGTCTGAAATGGTGCGCATCACTTGAACAGTTGAGTAAGCGTTCTTTCGCGGGCTAGGATGTAGGCTACACCGCCTTGCAGGTCCAGTGTGCCTAACAACAGAACATTAACATAACATTAAACACCAAATCCCAAATCACAAAGCGCACGCACACACGCAGTCCAGTGGCCACGCCTTCCTGCTCGCACACAACATTATAAACATAAACATTTGGCTGCCGAGAAAAGCTTAGCTATTTTTCTGTTCGTATGTCACCAGGCATGTAGACAAAGACGTAAACACACAAACAGATTTAATAAGAAAAAGAGGCACTACATATTATTTCTAACAGGGTTTTTCAATTACATGATAGAAAAAAATCAATGTAATTCTGCATATGAAGTTAATTTGATGCATTGGTATTGGGAGACACAAGTACTGTACCTCTAATCAATCTGATCACTTTAGAGGAGGGGCAGTTTCAGTTGCCAACAAACAGCATATATCTTAAAGTGCAAAGGAAAAAAGTGAGTGATCCACAAATGTTTTCGGGAGTACTGTAAGCTTCAGGAAAAACTAAACACAATTTCAAGCTGTCCTTTTAACTAACAGACAAATATTCTTTCATGAAAAAAAGGTTTTCTTTAAAAAACTATTTTACATAACTTTCTACTGTCAATTCAACTGCTGTAGAGAAACATATATATATATATATATATATATATTAATTGGCTCACATAGCAGACTTTATTGACCATGTTGTTTGGTCAAGATGCATTATGCTGTATGATATTAAACAGCTGATCCTTTTGCTTGACTGGGCAAGGTGAGTATGGGCACATGTTCATACAATCCTTTGGCTCTAAGTCTGAGCAAGGTGGGGCTTGTTTTATCATGTCAAGCATGTGATCATTTTGCCTAGACATGGTCCATCTTACCAGTTTAATGTTACCAGGGGCTTAGCTAGGAATAGATTTTTACTGAGGCAAAAATCAAATTTTTGTCTAAAAAAAAAAACAAAACCCTGTGCATATCCTGTTCATGTTACGAAGGTGAAATTTATCATATTTTAAAGCCTGGAGACTATTAATGCAAACTGCAAAGCGATACAACAAATTCCTAAAATTACCCTATTCACACTGTTAGAAATATGTGATATTAAAAGGACAAGAAGAATAGAAGTTATAGATATGAACACGTAGATGGGTTTATACCTTCATTGAGAGACATGCGTTTGGTTCACTGCTATTGAAGTTAATGCTGACACTGATGACACTGATGCTACAACTGGAGCTGGTAAGACTGGTGCTGCTACTTCTGGAACTGATGCTGACACTGCTGGGACTGGCAGGACTGGTGCTGCTACTGCTGGAACTGGTAAGACTGGTGCTCCTACTGCTGGAACTGGTAAGACTGGTGCTGCTACTGCTGGAACTGGTAAGACTGGTGCTGCTACTGCTGGAACTGGTAAGACTGGTGCTGCTGGGACTGGTAAGTGGTTCTGCTACTGCTGGGACTGGTAAGACTGGTGCTGCTACTGCTGAAACTGGTAAGACTGGTGCTGCTGGGACTGGTAAGACTGGTGCTGCTACTGCTGGGACTGGTAAGAGTGGTGCTTCTACTGCTGGAACTGGTAAGACTGGTGCTGCCACTGCTGGGACTGGTAAGACTGGTGCTGCCACTGCTGGGACTGGTGCTGCTACTGCTGGGACTGGTAAGACTGGTGCTGAAACTGGTAAGACCGGTGCTGACACTGCTGGGACTGGTAAGATTGCTGATACTAATGCTAAGACTGATCGGACTGCTGAGACTGTATGATGCCACAATTAAAAACTGATTTAGAAGACTTTACTTTAAATCAGGGTTTGCTAATCCTCCTATGGCCTGATCTATCGAAACGCTGTAACACTTCCTCCTGGGACATGTCCGCACATATTAGCAGGGCAAGGCCATTCAGTCTATTTTTACCCATACTGCTGCGAGACCAATCAAACATATCGAAACAATGCACTCAGTTAAACTCTTTGTCATCATGAACAGAGACCGTAAGAATCTGTTTGCTGCGGAAAACACGTACTGTCTATATGCTGTCAGAGAATATTTGTTTTTACACTTGGGGCGGGGCAAAAAACATGCAAGGATTTTTTTGTTTGTTTGTTTGAGAACCAAACTAATACACTTATCATATATCATCATGAACAAAGACAATGTTGCTTTAAATGTACATAAATCTACTATAAACTGCTTCTGGTGTACAGAGGTCAAGGTTGAACGTGGCGCACTGTCCGTGTCTCATTCATGCTGGAACGTAGCTGCAGTTTACTTCAGTATCCAGTGCGTGGTTACCACTGAACAAGCTGTTTAAAGATGCTGAAAATGATTAATAAATAAATAAATAAGTAAATAAATAAATCACCTGTATTAAAAACTTTGGATTTTTGTCTCTAACGAAAACATTCTATATATATTATATATATATTTTTTGAACTGCTGTTGCCAAACAGTGAATTTATAAATAGAATTACCTCCAATTCTTCTAGCCCATGGCATCAAATACAATACATGAAAAGTATTTAAAACTAACAGCTATAAATTATTACATCAGGGGAGAGGGATGGTGTTGAAATTGAAGAATTAAGGGAATGGGAATATGCAAATAAAGATGATCACAATATAACGTAAGATGCTGCGTCAGCATTTTATTTTTAAAATACAGTGTAAGTGATTTATTTTTCTGTTTTTTATTTTTTTATTTTTTATTTTTTAAGGACCCTACAACTCCCACACCTGTCATTATCTGGGGAAACCCCTTCCATCTTGATACAAAAATTGGTCTGAGAATGAATGGACAACATTTACTTGCTGAGGAGGCTGTGTGGTCCAGTGGTTAAAGAAAAGGGTTCGTAACCAGGAAGTCCACGGTTCAAATCCCACCTCGGCAAACTGACTCATTGTGTGACCTTGAGCAAGCCACTTAACCTCCTTGTGCTCCGTCTTTCGGGTGAGACATAATTGTAAGTGACTCTGCAGCTGATGCATAGTTCACACTCCCTAGTCTCTGTAAGCCTTGGATAAAGGTGTCTGCTAAATAAACAAATAATAATAACCTGAGGCCCTCACCCAGAGATTTGGGCTTCTTTTTTCCTTGTATTTTGTGTACAATATCAAATACCCACAGAGAAAAAACAGCCTAATATTATATTGAGAAATGTATTTTGGGTACTCCAAAAAGATCAGAAAACTCCACCTAGTATAGTGGGAATAGTAAACTTTCTTTTGTCAGGCGCCAGGTCGGGAAAGCAATAAGGGTGTTGGTTCTGCTATAATAACCACAGGCTCAGGGATTACTATTTTTTTTTTCTTTCTTTTGAGCAGACACCCTTACCCAGGGCAACTTACAGTTGTATACAGCTATGCTGATGATAACCACCTGTTATCTGTCCCTAAAGCAAGGACATTCTTCTGCCTGGGTGTTATTAGCTACTTGCCTTACAGACATCAAGCATTGGATGTCACAGAATCTCCTAATGTTGAATTGAGATAAAACAGAGGTTATGCTAGTGGGCTCACAGAACCAACTAAAAGGAAATGTAGGATTACATGAGCACGACCCTTGCAGTCTCTCATCAAAATTTAAAGTCGAAATTAAGAGTTTGAGGGTAATCTTTGAGTCTGATCTATCATTTTAGACTCATACTAGGGAAGTTACTAAAGTATATTTTTACCATTTGAGAAATATAGCCAAACTTATACCAACTCCCCAATAATGTTGTTGAAGCTGACATCCTGGGATTCTTCAAGAAGCTGCTTGATGAGATTCTGGGATCAATAAGCTACTAACAACAAACAGAAATAAGAAATAAATAATAAAAGAAACAACCTTCTTATGTTCTAATTATTTCTGTATCTGATGCCGAGAGAATAATACATGTCTTTGTTTCATCTAGAATTGATTATTGTAATGTACTTTTTTAAATGGTGATTTTGCTGTTAACTTATAAGGCCCTGAATGGATTAGCGCCTCATTATTTACAGGAGTTACTGACACCGTATCTTCCAAACCACACTCTGAAATCACAGGATGTGGGGCTGCTGGTTATTCCTAGGGTCAACAAAACAACACGGGAGGCAGGGCTTTTTTCTGGAATGCTCAGCCTTCGTTTATCAGGAAATCTGGGTCCATTACAGTTTTCAAGTCAAGACTAAAAACACACTTTTATAAAATGGCTCGCTTATCTTAGTGGGTTTTAATGTAACTTTAAAATTGGTGCTTTTGTATTGTGTATACTGTTTAAATCTGTATTTAAATGGGCTGAGTGTAGCAGTTATATGTGTGACCTGCTATACAAACGGATTGTGATTTTTTTCCTGCTATGTACTATACAGTGCTTTGCGATACTTTTGTATAAAAAGCGCTATCTAAATGCAATAAATAAATAAATAAAAATAAATAAATGTGTTAATATTTTTTATAATACTTGTTTTATAAAATACTTGTGACTAAAGTTAGGTTTTTGCTTGTTTTGTTTGTAATTAAATTAATTACATTATGGATAATATATTATGATTAGTTATAATTAATATATTTATATATCTACCTGTCAAGAAATGTTGTCAGCCTTTCACTTATTTGTGTATTTGTTATTCTAAGGGTAATGAAACATATACAGACTGTTTTATTTGTATGCATTTATGTGTTATAATTAAAAGTATAACTCCTATACTGTATTTATTTATTTTATTGCTCTACCCGTAATAAAGGGTTTCTATAAAAAGTATTTCTTTGTTTTTATTGATATTGCAAACCAGTAATTCCTAGCATGTTATTTAACCAGACAAATTATGCAGACACGCATATTATATATATATATATATATATATATATATATATATATATATATATATATATATATATATATATAATATTGTGCATGTAAGTTTGTAAATAAACATAAAAGGTTCCAAGTAGAACCTTGAGGTTCTTAAAAGATCCTTATTTGTAAGGTTCCTCATGGAACCCTAGTAAAAAGGTTCTTCGAAGCACCTTAAAAGCTTCCTCCACAGTATCAACCCCAGATTTAGAGTGTATGCGCGAGTAAATACCATCCTAACTATTAAGGGAATGGGAATATGCCTCTCCATCATATATATATATATATATATATATATATATATATAAATTGCATGCCCCGGTATCTACGATATGGAGACTTGCATGCCCCGGTAGCTGCAATATTGAGTCTTTCCATCCACCTCCGGTTGCTTCATTCCGGAGGTCCATGCAATTTATATATATTCCATTACACAAGATATATGATTTCCATTACACAAGAGTAGATGTTAAAACTTCATGCTGATTTGAACTCGGCTCTCGCCAAGATAAGCACCAACTAAGACGTAGCTTTACAGTAAACTAATGTGATCCATATGTGTCTCCATCCATTTACGTTTCCTTCTGTCTGGTGTTAATGGCTGAAGTGTAATGCTGGCTCCAGGGATCAGCTTATTTTGCCTCCCTGGCGCATCAGCACACACGGCGGCTGCGATGCTGGCTCCGGGGATCAACCAAAGTGCGGCCTCCCCAGCGCATCAGCATGACAACCGTCTGGATTGAGCTAAGTAGGGTACATCTCTGGGGTTTTCAAGTGGGCACCTTCCATCCTCAGTGTTTCGCCGACTAGCCCACGACACTTCAAGAGGGCTCGACGGTGATTCTGGCGTCCCAGCATGACCCCCCTCCGTCCCCCACTCAACTCAGCCCAGCTTACTTACCTGTACATCAGCATTTCTTTCTTTCTATTGTGCTTGGGATCCCCAGCCAGAATCTTTCCGTCTCAACCACAGCCAGGTGCTGCTCCTCTCTGCTGCTTCAGATAAGTTCTTCACTGTGCGACGCAACTCTTCGCCGCTGAATCCGACGTCTCTGAGAAACCGGGTTGTAGAGTGTGCCACAAATATATATATATTTGCATGCCCCGGTAGCTAAATGCTTAGTTACGGCGGTGGGCAAAACCAAAGCCCATGGCCAGTATACAATATTTTTTCTGTATGCATTATTTTCTGTTGAGCACTACTGACACCGTTGAAACGGTGAGTCTTAGGTCGCCTGCAGATACATTAGTCCAATCAATGCGTCTGAACCTGGTGTGTAATCCCAAGGTAACTGCTCACAGTTAACACGTTTAAATACGTTAATTCACGTTTTAAGTAATACAGTGTCCCCTTCAGACATGTTAAAGGAGAAATTCGGAAATAACATTCAAAACTATGCGCGAGTAAATACCATCCTAACTCCTAACATCCTAAAAAAAAAAAAAAAAAAAAAAAAAAAAAAAAACAATTATATATATAGCTACCTAGATTGTATTGAATTAACAAAACAAATAATAATAATTAACTGAGAGGTATTGGAAGAAAAAATACAACTATTTTGTTTATAACTTTTAGAATGTTTGTATGCTGTAGCTGCAATATTGAGTCTTTCCATCCACCTCCGGTTGCTTCATTCCGGAGATCCATTCAATTTATATATATATATATATATATATATATATATATATATATATATTTGCATGCCCCGGTAGCTAAATGCTTAGTAGTTACGGCGCTGGGCAAAACCAAAGCCCATGGCCAGTATTCAATATTTTTCTGTATGCATTATTTTCTGTTGAGCACTACTGACACCGTTGAAACGGTCAGTCTTAGGTCGCCTGCGGATACATTACTCCAATCAATGCGTCTGAACCTGGTGTGTAATCCCAAGGTAACTGCTCACAGTTAACACGTTTTAATACGTTAATTCACTTTTTAAGTAATACAGTGTCACCTTCAGACATGTTAAAGGAGAAATTCGGAAATAACATACAAAACTATGCGCGAGTAAATACCATCCTAACTCCTAACATCCAAAAAAAAAAAAAAAAAAGAAAAATAACAATAATATATATATATATATATATATATATATATATATATATATATATATATATATATATATATATATATATATATATATACATATAATTGTATGCCCGGTATCTACGATATGGAGTCTTGCATGCCCCGGTAGCTGCAATATTGAGTCTTTCCATCCACCTCCGGTTGCTTCATTCCGGAGGTCCATTATTATTATTATTATTTATTTCTTAGCAGACGCCCTTATCCAGGGCTACTTACAATCGTAAGCAAAAACATTTCAAGCGTTACAATACAAGTAATACAATAAGAGCAAGCAATACAATAACTTTTGTTCAAGTAAAGTACAAGTTTGACAAACCACAATTCAATAATACAGCAGGTAATAGTGATAGTTACATCAGGATATGATTAAATAGTGATAGTTACATCAGGATGTGAGTAAATACAAAGTACTACAGGTTAAAAACTTGGCAGATTACAGTATTCTGAAGTACAGGATTAAATGCAGTAAAATAGGGGCTGATAAGAGCAAAATAAAGCACATTTACATGAAGGGTGATAGTGTCCCAGGATACAAACAGAGGAGTTCTACAGGTGCTCTTTGAAGAGGTGAGTCTTAAGGAGGCGCCGGAATGTGGTCAGGGACTGGGCAGTCCTGACATCTGTAGGAAGGTCATTCCACCACTGCGGAGCAAGGGTGGAGAAGGAGCGGGCTTTGGAGGCAGGGGAGCGTAGCGGTGGTAGAGCTAGTCTTCTAGTGCAGGCGGAGCGGAGAGGTCGAGTGGGGGTGTAGGGAGAGATGAGGGTCTGGAGGTAGCTGGGTGCAGACTGGTCAAGGCATCTGTCCATGCAATTTATATATAGGACAGTCTTAGGTCGCCTGCGGATACATTAGTCCAATCAATGCGTCTGAACCTGGTGTGTAATCCCAAGGTAACTGCTCACAGTTAACACGTTTTAATAGACAGATTTATATATATATATATATATATATATATATATATATATATATATATATATATATGTATTTGCATGCCCCGGTAGCTAAAAGCTTAGTTACGGCGCTGGGCAAAACCAAAGCCCATGGCCAGTATACAATATTTTTCTGTATGCATTATTTTCTGTTGAGCACTACTGACACCTTTGAAACGGTGAATCTTAGGTCGCCTGCAGATACATTAGTCCAATCAATGCGTCTGAACCTGGTGTGTAATCCCAAGGTAACTGCTCACAGTTAACACGTTTTAATACGTTAATTCACGTTTTAAGTAATACAGTGTCCCCTTCAAACATGTTAAAGGAGAAATTCGGAAATAACATACAAAACTATGCGCGAGTAAATACCATCCTAACTCCTAACATCCAAAAAAAATAAAATAAATAACAATAATATATATATATATATATATATATATATATATATATATATATATATATATATATATATATATATATATATATATAGATATATTTGCATACCCCGGTAGCTAAATGCTTGGTTACGGCGCTGGGCAAAACCAAAGCCCATGGCCAGTATACAATATTTTTCTGTATGCATTATTTTCTGTTGAGCACTACTGACTGTTGAGCACTGGAAGGGAAGGCGATGCAAGCATTGCTCGATTTAGACCCAGAGGAGCCGTGTGACTTCCATACCCTATCCACGGCTCTCCAGCGCCGCGTTGGCCAAGTGGAGTCAGCCGTCAGCCGGCGCTATCGCCTTGCCACGCGCAAGAGAGTCAGTGTCGAGAAACTCGGGATACTGGCCGCAGACACTAAATACTTGGCACGGAGGGGGTATCCTGGTTTACCTCCGGCTGTACAAGAAGACCTGGCGATGGAGGCGTTCATCCGTGGCTTGAAGCCCACCGCGCTCTGACAACAGGTTCAGTTCGTTGCCCCAACCTCCCTAGAGCAGGCTTTAACCCATGCCCTAAGGATTGAGGCCGTGCTCGAGGAGGGCGAGAGAGTCCGGATCCCCAAAGTCTGCGCGGTCAGAGGAAAGGAAGATAGCGATGGAGACGAGGATACCGCCGCTGTCAGGCAGACCACTCCTGTAAGGCGCTGCTGGAACTGCGGAAGCCCGGGTCACCTGCATGCACAATGCCGCCGCCGCCGTCACCCAGTACCATCTGAAGAAGAGACGTCATGGGCGGGAAACGAAAAAGGAGCGGCGTAAACGGGGGACCGCAGCTCCTTCACCTTCCTTCCCCCACCCATAGAGACAAAGAGAACGACGCGTGGCAATGGTGGGCCGTGTTGGCCGGGGCAACAGTCTGCATGCACCCTGCCTCTTAAATGGGGTGCAGTGCAAGGCCTTGGTCGACACAGGCTCCACCATCTCCATCCTGCAGCCCGGGGTCCTCCCCAGAGAAAGTGACGGATGGCTGGAAGGCTGGACGCCCACCACGGTTCGCCTCCGCACTGTCACCGGCCAGGTCGCGTCCATGCTGGGACGACGGCATCTGGAGATCCAGCTCGGAGACTGCACGATCCAACACGAATTCTGGCTGGCGGAGATACAGGATCGCTGCATTCTGGGCCTGGACCTCCTGAACAAAGTAGGAGCTACCATCGACTTGGCTGAGGGAACCTTGTGCCTTGGCCAGAGCCAACTGCGCCTGATTCCGGGTCGGGAGAAGGAAGGGGAGCAACGCCGCACCAGAACCACCGTGCGGCATAGCCAGATGAGGGAGGTTCGTCGGACGCAGGGGGGCAGGACCCGGCCTCTCCCAGAAGCAGAGGACAGGACATCGGCGACGGAGTTTGCAAGGGCTTCAACTGTCTCCGCCCCCTCTCCTGCAGAACTTTCACCGCCCCCTGCAACCACAACCGGTGGAACACAGGACTGCAGGATAACTGATGCGGTGAAAGCGCTGTGGCAGAGGAGTAAGGAGGGTCTATCTCAGGGCCAGCGGGACCAGTTATGGGAACTATTAAGGGGGTACTTGGACATTTTTGCTGCAAACATAGAGGACTGTGGGCGGACTGGATTAGTTCAGCACAGCATTAACACGGGAGACGCGGCTCCGATCCGGGAGCGGCGACGGCGGCTACCCTTGGCAAAGCGGGAAGCGGCCGAGGGCATGATTCTGGAAATGGCCACTGCCGGGGTAATTGAACAATCGGCTAGCCCCTGGGCCGCGCCAGCCCTGTTAGTAAAAAAAAAGACGGGTCACTGCGGTTCTGTGTGGATTATCGCAAACTGAATGCAGTGACACACAAGGACTCGTACCCCCTCCCCAGAATCGATGAAGCTCTGGACTACATCACAGGCTCCCGCTGGTTCAGCTCCCTCGACCTGCGCAGCGGATACTGGCAGGTTGAGCTGGCCCCTGAGGCATGACAGAAAACTGCATTCTCCATTGGCCAGGGTCTGTGGCAGTTTTCAGTGATGCCCTTTGGACTGTGCAATGCCCCAGCAACGTTCGAGCGCCTGATGGAGCGGGTGCTCACCGGAGTTCCACGGACCCATTGTGTTGTATACCTGGATGACTTACTGGTGCACGCCACCACCTTTTCGGCGGCACTGCAGAACTTGCGTACTGTGTTCGAGCGCATCCGTGGAGCTGGCTTAAAACTCCACCCTGGGAAGTGCAACCTGCTGAGAAGAGAAACACACTTCCTCGGACATGTTGTCGGGGCAGACGGCATTGCCACAGACCCTGCTAAAGTCACTGCTGTAAAGGACTGGCCGGTCCCCAGGACTGTGACAGAGGTGCGTAGCTTTCTGGGCCTGGTGTCTTATTACCACCGCTTTGTGAAGGACTTTGCTCAGATCGCCAGGCCCCTGCACCGCCTGACTGAGAAAGGGGGCTGGTTCAGCTGGGACACCGACTGCGCAGCTGCCTTTGGGGAATTGCGAGAGGCCCTTGTGAAGGCCCCAGTCTTGGCGTTCCCTGACCCCCAGAAACCGTTCATCCTGGACACGGACGCGAGCGATGTGGGGATCGGAGCAGTGCTAGCCCAGGAAGGCTCGGACGGAGAACAAGTGGTCGCGTACTACAGCCAAGCTCTTAGTAAAACAGAGCGGAACTATTGTGTGACTCGCCGGGAACTGTTGGCTGTAGTACGGGCCGTGCACCACTTTCGTCCCTATCTCTACGGGTGAAGATTCAAGCTGCGCACGGATCACGCCTCCCTGCGGTGGCTGCTCAACTTCCGCGAGCCCGAAGGACAGGTGGCTCGCTGGATAGAGACACTGCAAGGGTATGCCTACACAATAATGCAGATGCCCTGTCCCGTCGCCCCTGCTTCTCTGAGGACTGTAAGCACTGCCATCGGATGGAGGAGCGAGAGGCACAGCGGTCCTTGGAGGAGCGAGTAAGTGCTGCCACTGTAGCTGTGGAGACCCCCCTTGAGTTGCCAGCGGGGGAGATCCAGCGTCAGCAGGGTCTGGACGCTGAGCTGGCACCGCTGATCCGCTGGTTATCGGCGGGTCAGCGCCCAGCCAGACGTGCGGTGTCAGCCCTCTCCCCGGAGGTAAAAGTGCTGTTGGCGCAATGGGAATGTTTGAGCCTCCGGGAAAGTGTGCTGTACCGTTTCTGGACAGACCCTGCGACAGGGCGCAAGCGGCTACAAGTGGTGGTTCCTCAAGCTCTCCGAGAGACCGTCCTGCGAGCCGTGCATGGCGGACCAGCCACTGGACACTTCGGCGTTGCCAAGACCCTGGGTCGGCTTCGGGAGCGGTTCTACTGGGGACGGTGCCGACGTGATGTGGAGACTTATGTGCGACGCTGTGACCAGTGCACCGCCCGGAAGGGCCCCTTGGACCGCTCTCATGCCCCGCTCCAGCAGTACCAGGTGGGGGCACCATTAGAGCGCGTCGGTGTGGACATCTTAGGGCCGTTTCCACGGACGGAGGGGGGCAACCGGTACGTCCTGGTGGCCATGGATTACTTTACTAAATGGCCTGAGGCGTACGCAGTCCCCGATCAGAGCGTGACTACCTGCGCGGAGGCACTGCTGGAAGGCATGTTCTGCCGGTTTGGGGTTCCCGAGGAGCTACATAGTGACCAGGGGCGTAACTTTGAAGCGCAGGTGTTTGGTGAGGTGTGCAGGCGGCTGGGTATTAAGAAAACCAGGACGACCCCACTACACCCACAGAGCGATGGATTGGTGGAGCGGTTTAACCGCACCCTTGCCACCCAGCTGACCATGTGGACCTCCCAGCACCAGCGTGACTGGGATCAATGCTTGCCCTTGGTCCTAATGGCCTACCGGACTGCAGTGCATGAATCCACAGGGTGCACGCCAGCGGCTCTTATGTTTGGGAGAGAGCTCCGCACCCCAGTGGACCTTGTGTTTGGCCGGCCACCTCAGCTCCACACTCCGGAACCTACCGGCCCGGAATACCTCCAGCAGCTACAGGACCGATTGGACACTGCCCATGCTTACGCTCGGAAGCACCTCACCTCAGCTGGCCAGCGTCAGAAACGGGCATACGATACTCACTGCAAGGGCCGGGGATTTCAAGCTGGGCAGCAGGTCTGGGTTCACTGCCCTCGGCGAAGAAAGGGACTCTGCCCCAAGCTGGCCAGTAACTGGGAGGGCCCCTGTGTTGTTCTGGAGAGGCTCTCCGAGGTGACTTATCGAGTGCGGCTGCGGACCCGTAGCCGGGCGGTTGTGCTCCACCAAGACCGCTTGGCCCCCTACCGCCCCGGAACAAACTCGGTTGTCCCTGCAGCCAGCCCGGAGGCCAGCTCCCAGGACAGGGAAAGCGCTTCCCCCTTGCAACCACCGAATAGTTCACCAGCTGGTGGCCCAGGTAGGAGCATTCCGGCTCCAGCTGACTCCCAGCCCGCTGCACCTGTGCTCCAGCGCGGCCAGCGTATCCGTCGACCACCCCCGGGACTCTCTGACTTTGTGAGACATTAAGTGTTGGGCCAGCGGGACGTTCGGCCCTAAGATGGGGGCTGTGTAACGGGCACGGCTGGACTGACTCGCCGTTGCCACCTGTCGTCGAATAGGGCGCTGTGCCCGGAGCCAGTCCCCTACATTTGGTTAATGTGCAGCCGTGGATGCTGGGAGTACGAACTATGGTAGGGGAGAAACTGAATTATTGTTGTTGTGTTTATTTGTTGTTACTGTAAAAGTTTGCGTACTGTTCTATGCATTTCCCTGTAATTGTTATTACCCTTCCGGTGTTGTTTGAAATATATGTGAATGTCACCCTGAGAGGCAGAGTAGTGCTCTGGTGTGGGGAAGGGCTGTGTGTGTGTGTTCATAGAGGGCGCTGACTTGCTGTTAGCTGCTTAATAAACTGCATTACCTAAAAGAGCTATTGTGTGCGTGTCTCCGTTAATCCCTGTGCTCGCTACAATATATATATATATATATATATATATATATATATATATATAATTGCGATATGGAGTCTTGCATGCCCCGGTAGCTACGAAATGGAGTCTTACCATCCACCTCAGGTTGCTTCAACCGGAGGTGCATGCAATGATATATATATGCATGCCCCGGCAGCTAAATGCTTAGTTACGGCGCTGGGCAAAACCAAAGCCCATGGCCAGTATACAATATTTTTCTGTATGCATTCTTTTCTGTTGAGCACTACTGACACCGTTGAAAGGGTGAGTCTTAGGTCGCCTGTGGATACATTAGTCCAATCAATGCGTCTGAACCTGCATGCGCGAGTAAATACCATCCTAACTCCTAACATCCAAAAAAAAAAAAAAAATAACAAGTAGTGGAGTAGTGGTTAGAGCTCTGGACTCTTGACCGGAGGGTCATGGGTTCAATCACCGGTGTAGGACACTGCTGCTGTACAATTGAGCAAGGTACATTACCTAGATTGCTCCAGTAAAAACCCAACTGTATAAATGGGTAATTGTAGTAAAAATACTGTGATATCTTGTAACAATTGTAAGTCGCCCTGGATAAGGGCGTCTGCTAAGAAATAAATAATAATAATAGTAATAATATATATATATATATATATATATATATATATATATATATATATATATATATATATATATAATTGCATGCCCCGGTAGCTACGATATGGAGTCTTGCATGCCCGGGATATATATATATATATATATATATATATATATATATATATATATATATATATATATATATATATAATTGCATGCCCCGGTAGCTAAATGCTTAGTTACGGCGCTGGGCAAAACCAAAGCCTATGGCCAGTATACAATATTTTTCTGTATGCATTCTTTTCTGTTGAGCACTACTGACACCGTTGCACCCCCCCCCCCCCCCCCCCCTGAAACATGTGTAAGAAATTGCAATATTGTTATATTTTTCGCTTCCCATTATAGCGGGGTGGACGTGGCATGGGCGGCGCTGATTTTTCTTTTCGCTCACGGAATGAACTTTTTTATTTACCGCGTTGCTATCAACCAATGAGAATACATAAGCAAGCTGTACTTGCTCAACCCCAAACACAGATGCATGAAACATATAGGCTATCATTACTGTATATGCTATGTAGCCTAGCTACTACACATATAGATGTGGTAGAGGACATCTACTATGTAATGAGTAGCCTATGTATTTACATAGAATGCACTCGCCTCATGACATATCTTATTGCCAGCTGACCTCTCCAGCAGCCAGCCTTCTAATAAGATTATTATTTTTAACGGATTGTGCAGCCAGCTTCATCAAGGGACGGTAACCAAGTCCATCCAGGTCTTGGAGATGGAGTGGTGGTAAATGTACAACCTGTTATTAATTGAATAACTAAAGAAATAAATCAGAATGAAAACAGTTCTGGACGCTGCTGAGAGAAAACCGGCAAAACTGTTTCAATTCCTGAGTTCGGTTACCTACTTGTTTTCATTCTGATTATTTGTTTAGGCTACAGCGTGTCCGTCAGCTCAACTAGCGAATGTCAGTGCAGTGTGATACCAAAAAAAATGAGTGGTTGGATTTGCTGTCAATCAACCCAAGTTTTTTGCTTGATCAGCTGTTTGTATATGTTTTTGTGTTTAAAGGCGCTGTAGTTATACAATGTAGTTAATGCAACTGTGTACACAAGTCCCTCCTCCCCCGAACCTCCAGAAGATTAGGTACCATCGGCAGTCCTGCGTCAGTCAAAGAGTAATTACATTAGTCAGGATTTGTGAAATTAAATAAAATGGTTTGCTTTGCTTTGAACACCAAATGTGAAATGAACAACCATAAGTACGAATGAAATTATATATAGTTACTTATTATCATAATGTGAAATTGAAATCTGATGCGCATGTTAAAAGTTCAAGTCCTTTGCTTCGTATTTCCTTTTTAGTTTTTAAACGGAAGTGTTCTGAACTGAATCTCTCTTTTTAACTATTTTGCACAACAGTGTATTTGGTTATTGGATCTTCTGTTAAAAAAAAAAAAAAGTTATTTATTTTTCGAAAATAAAACGTCAATGCACTAATAAGAAATCAGGTTGCCAATTTCACCACTGTGACTATTCACCTTAAAAAAGTTACCATTGCCACCCTCTCCCGAAAAAAAATCCTGGCTACGCCACTGTTGCCAGGGTTTATTATTTAAAAATGCGCAGTTTATTTCAAACTTTCAAAACATAATAACATAACAAAGAGTGTCTAAGACCCTTCACCGTTATATTTGTTCTCGTGTGAGACTTTCACTTTTTTAGTCAGCGAAAATATGTGCTAAAACGGAGTGAATTTGAGCCCTGTTAAAATGGCAAAAATACAGCTACGTTTGGAGTTTTTCTACAACAAAAAAGCTAAACCTCCAACGCCAGAGACATCAACAGAAACCGAACCTGACTCTTCTGTAGTTCAGAATGTTACGAACAGCACAAGAGTGTGACGATCCTTCCATTTCAAACGCTCAGGTTAGTGCAGGTGTAGATGTCTGTCGATAAGAGACTCTTGCCTGTAAAGTGTTGTTTGCAGCTCTCTTGATTGTGACAATCTGGCGTAGAACTGTTTGTGATGAAATATCTGGTAATCTTAGAAAGCTAGCTTAATGTTTACATAAAAAATGGTTAAATTCGGGCATCGGGTTTGAGCATTTTTTTTTTTCGGGGGGGGGGGTTTGGTGGTGATGGGGGTGCTGTGCCCCACCAGTTTTTCAAGCCATGAGTCGCCAATGGGCGGGGTTAACCAAATAATTTAAAGTGGGTGGGGCTAACCACATCATTTCATAAACCTTACTTGTGCACTTCCATTTACTATATCGGTATCAGGGATATTATTTAAATAGTTCACACTTGGGTAAGAAAAGAATAGTATTATTATTTGTTTATTTTAGCAGACGCCTTTATCCAAGGCGACTTACAGAGACTAGGGTGTGTGAACTATGCATCAGCTGCAGAGTCACTTACAATTACGTCTCACCCAAAAGACAGAGCACAAGGAGGTTAAGTGACTTGCTCAGGATCACACAATGAGTCAGTGGCTGAGGTGGGATTTGAACCGGGAACCTGGTTACAAGCCCTGTTCTTTAACCACTGGACCACACAGCCTAATACAACATTTATATAAAATATATTAAAATATCATGATATAACAAGGTTTGTTTAAATGATTATCCAGATACAGTATAATATACATAAGAAATTGAAATTGACTTTCAGCACACACAAAAAAAAGAAAGTAAAACATCTTTGGTGATCTGGGAGAGGAGAGTGCTGCAAGTTCCTTATTATTTCAGTGTTTCAGCCACACCTAATAAGATTGCATGAATGGCATTAACACATGTCCCTACACTGTCCCTATCCCTTTCTTCCTGTGAAATGAGAAAACGTTTTTCACAGTAATCATTACCCAACATCCTTTGAAGACCTGCAGCAACATATAGGCAAGGTTGATAAGGACTTCAGTTAAAATTCTGGTCTACCTGGATTAGTTTCTTGTGGTTTTACCCTAGAAGATAAATATCTAGAATATGGGAATATTGCCTGCAAGTGAGTAAAATGTTTTTCTTTCTTACGTTAGAAGTTGTTTCACCTTGAATGGAACTACCATATATTTGCAGAAATTAACTTTCAATGGATACTATGTCTCAAGTTAGAAATACGAGTTTCATTAGAGTTAATTTTGTTCAGTTTAAATAATAAGTAATGCAAATAAATACATAGTTTTAAGAATACAATTTTATCTATTTCTACCAACCTTCATTGTTTTGTCTGTTTCAGACCCCTCTACATAGGGGCAGGAATAGCCACAGTCAGTGTGACCACAAGCAGGCAGACAAGCAGCAGTGACCTCATCTTCAGAGCTCAACACTGAACCACAAGCATGTTGCAGGATGTTATATAGCAGTTTAGCTTAGGGCTCCTCTCAATTTCAAAAACCTCACAAAACAGCAAGAGAATGATATAGCAGTTTGGTGTACTGTAAAGCCTATAAAGTGAGATTTGGAGTGAAGATCTTTTACGAATGTTGAAGTATTGATGGATTAAATAATACTTAATATTTATGTAACTTCTGGACTTACAGAGACTAGGGTGAGTGAACTATGCATCAGCTGCATAATGGATTTAATTATGAGTTTTTGCCACTGAACAACACAAAAAAGTCCATAATGTCAAAGTGAAAAATAAAATCTACAAATTGTTCTAAATTAATTACAAATACAAAACAGAAAATAATTGATTGCATAAGTATTCACCCCCTTGAGTCAATATTTGGTAGAGGCACCTTTGGCAGCAATTACAGCCACGAGTCTATTTGTATAAGTCTCTACCAGCTTTGCACATCTGGACACTGCAATTTTTGCATCTTCACGAGCTTTCCAGGCCCTGACGCAGAGAAGCATCCCCATAGCTTGATGCTGCCACCACCATGCTTCACGGTAGGGATGGTGTTCTCAGGATGATGTGCGGTGTTAGGCTTGCGCCAAACATAGCGCTTAGCGTTGTGGCCAAAAAGCTCTATTTTGGTCTCATCACACCATAGAATCTTCTTCCACTTGGTCTCAGAGTCTCCCACATGCCTTCTGGCAAACTCTAGCCGAGATTTGATGCAAGTTTTTTTCAACAATGGCTTTCTTTTTGCCACTCTCCCATAAAGGCCAGTTTTGTAAAGCACCCGGGCTATTGTTGCCGTATGCACAGTGTCTCCCAGCTCAGCCGTGGAAGACTGTAACTCCTTTAGAGTTGCCATAGGCCTCTTGGTGGCCTCCCTGGCTAGTGCCCTTCCCTGCCGGATACTCAGTTTTTGAGGACAGCCTTTTCTAGACAGATTCACAGTTGTGCCATATTCTCTCCATTTCTTAATAATGGACTTTACTGTGCTCCGGGGGATATTCAATTCCTTGGAAATGTTCTTATATCCTACCCGATTGGTGCTTTTGAAGAACCTTATTCCGGATTTGCTTTGAATGTTCCTTCATCTTCATGATGTAGTTTTTGTTAGGAAATGTACTAACCAACTGTGGGACCTCCCAGAGACAGGTGTATTTAACCTGAAATCATGTGAAACACCTTAATTGCACACAGGTGGACACCATTCAACTAATTATGTGACTTCTAAAGACAATTGGTTGCACCAGAGCTTATTTAGGTGTGTCATAGCAAAGGGAGTGAATACTTATGCAATCAATTATTTTCAGTTTTATATTTGTAATTAATTTAGAACAATTTGTAGATTTTATTTTTCACTTTTCACTTTTTGTGTTGATCAGTAGCAAAAACTCCTAATTAAATCCATTTTGATTCCATTTGTAACACAATAAAATGTGGAAAAGTCCAAGGGGGGTGAATACTTTTGAGTGTCACTGTGTGTGTATATATATATATATATATATATATATATATATATATATATATATATATATATATATATATATATATATATAATGATAAGTCAGTCCGTCCTATAACCTCCAGATGTCCACATGACCAAATACAAATTCCCCATAAACTGATCTAAAGAATAAATAAGTTATTAACACATTAACTATTGGCTAATGAGTAATTATAGCTATAGAAATTGAGGCAATCAAGGCTTTTGGTTTTAGAAAAAGAAAAAAAACATGACTGTGCCAGATTACAAAATGTACATCAGTACCCATTTGCAGTCATGCACTGTGACGACAATATATTTTTCATAATCTACCATTTATCTTTAGAACATTATAGAAAGGCTTTAGTAGACAGACATTTGAAATTACTGAAAAAAGAGATCTTAAAGTTGCAACCCTTAGCATATAGATGAATCATTTCCCTGATGTTAAAAACCAAATTGCAACCAGAGATATATTTTTTTAAAATATTGCTCGAGCAGGAATATGTATTTTAAAGATCCTCAAGGAGGCTAGTAATCCAAGATTCAGGGCCACACTGTAAATGGCACTGCCTATATCTTGAAGAAATACTTAAATAAAAATATTATAATAGAAATCCCAAATCCAAGAAAGAAGATAACCACTCTAATTTTTTTAAGCCTTTAAGAAATTGGATTTAAAGCTTGATTAGTCATTAGCCTTTTCTGTGTGTTAATTCATCATGTCAAAATTGGTAATGTTTAATTATTGTTAATTACACATATTAGGTGTACTCCACTGACATTGTGTGGTTGTAGGACTAATTTACAGGTCAGAAAACCTTTAAAAGATTGCATGAAATTCTCAAGGACTTACTCAAGTGCTAAAGCTTTGTGAACACAACAAAACAGCTGTCAAAAGCATTCTGTCTTAAAAAGACATAAATCCATTAAAATGAACACCCTCCCACCAACCCACATCCTTCACACACATGCATATACACAAACACACACAAGAAGAATACCAATTTCAAAAGATACCAAAATAAACTCAAGAACAAAGTGATTTTTATTTTTGTTCTTTATTAAAATGTCTTCATCTAGACAATGTGGGGAAGCTATAAAAAAAGGCCAACAAGATGCTCGGATATATTGTGATAAGTGTTGAATTTAAATCAAGGGAAGTAATGTTAAAACTTTACAATGCATTAGTAAGACCTCATCTAGAATATTGTGTTCAGTTCTGGTCACCTCGTTACAAAAAGGATATTGCTGCTCAAGAAAGAGTGCAAAGAAGAGCGACCAGAATTATCCCGGGTTTAAAAGGCATGTCGTATGCAGACAGGCTAAAAGAATGGAATCTATTCAGTCTCGAACAAAGAAGACTACGCGGTGATCTGATTCAAGCATTCAAAATGCTAAAAGGTATTGACAATGTCGACCCAGGGGACTTTTTCGACAAGGACCAGGAGTCACAAATGGAGATTAGATAAAGGGGCATTCAGAACAGAAAATAGGAGGCACTTTTCTACACAGAGAATTGTGAGGGTCTGGAACCCGCTCCCCAGTAATGTTGTTGAAGCCGACACCCTGGGATCCTTCAAGAAGCTGCTTGATGAGATTCTGGGATCAATAAGCTACTAACAACCAAAAGAGCAAGATGGGCCGAATGGCCTCCTCTCGTTTGTAAACTTTCTTATGTTCTTAAAATGTTTGTTTACTTAGGCATGAGCATGCTGTATATGCTATCCTGACACAGATACATGATTTACTAGCGCAGGATTTAAAAAAAAAAAAAAAAAAAAGAACAATATTTGGTTATCAGGCCAACATGCATTTGACTGTGATTTTTCTGCACTTCGACTGGCAGGATCACGACGTCACTTGTTGGATCCACCTTCACATTAAGACAGGATCAGCTGTATGCTGGGGAAAGGTGAGAATCCTTTTAATAAAACTTCCCATGTAGTTTGTTTAATGTTTGGTATCACTTATCCTCAAAATGGGCAAAATCTGCTACGATCACAAGATATATGGTGTCTGATTTAGTTGCTTGATAAGGAAGAAATCTAGATGGTGCTATTTTTTCATCAGCGTGTGTCAACATTCTATAGAACCATTGAATAGTAGACCCCTCTATCTGGTAAATAGGGGCATATTAATCAAGCTTGTAAAAACTGAAGCATTTCACTTTTTTTTTTTTTTTTATAAATTTAGTCGTTGCCAATTATTTTTTATTATTTTCTCCCCAATTTGGAATGGCCAATTATTTTATTATGCTCAGCTCACCGCTACCACCCCAGGGCTGACTCTGGAGGGCGAAGACAAACACACGCTGTCCTCCGAAGCGTGGGCCAATTGAGCGCCGCCCCCTGGGAGCTCCCATCCTCGGTCGGCAAAGGAATAGCCTGGACTCAAACTCGCGATGTCCAGACTATAGGGCACATCCTGCACTGCACGTGGAGTGCCTTTACTGGATGCGCCACTCGGGACCCCCGGCATTTCACTTATTGTTCATTACAATGGATTTTGTATCATCCCGCAACCACGCTGGGTTTCACTGAGGTCATTGTGATAGAGCTGATTGTTTTAATATTTTCAATATTGTTTTTCAAAGTGTGCTAAATCAGTTTTTCCTGTTGCTATGGCCAACGGTTTCATCCTAGGAATCTGAAAAATAGTAATGGCATTTGCAAAGTTGTTTCTATTATCAATAATTGTATTAAGAGTTCCAAAATAATGCAATGTAAACAAAAACTGACAAGTTTAAATATCTTTTAATTGATTTTTAAAAAACAAATAAAAAAAATGGACTAACTGAAGGTGACATGTTTTCTGATTGATTTGGTAATGAAGTGCCACATAACACTGCAGTCTAGGGAATGGCTACAGGAAAGATAACTTACTGTTACAGGAGCCTCCTTTTTAGCTGATATTACAGATAGGCAGCCCAGACAAGGTCTTGGACGTCTCTTTGGGTTGGCTTCGAATTGTCTCTTTTCTCTGATCGGAATGTCTGGAGGGGAGGTGGCCTTCTGGTAAGATAGCAATAAGATTTAAAAAATGACATCTCTGTAAAAATTAAAAAAGGCAGTACCCCACCATCAAGTATAATTTTACACTAAAATATTTTGTCTTATTAACTTTAATTAACACCAACGATATTCATCCACAAATTAGTTCATTGTGTAAACATATCCCAGGGTTTCTACTGCGCATCTCCTTCTACCTTCCTTAGCTCCACACATTCCCACAATCCCCTTCTGCTACTGCACACTCTGAAAAGAGATCCCACTGGATGAGATTGTTTATTACATCTTTAAAGGGAGCGTATAAAACCAATGAACTACTCCATTGCATGTTAAACTTATTTTCGATCAACCAATGAGTTAGAAATAAGTGTGCATGACATGGCCAGTGACTGTGACTTATTCGTGCTGCAAATGATTTGATGTTACACCACCACTCTCTTACTTCAGACAAACACCACAACCCCTAGTCCTTTACACATTTACACATTTTTTATAAACAAAACACAAAACATCCATATAAGATGGATATGTGTAAAAGATCTGAATCATTGATATGTCCAGAGGGTGAAACAATGTGGCAGGAAAATGGTTCATTTTTATGGGACAGCACTGGTAATGGAACCTAAGTTAAAAAAAATAAAAATAAAATCAGGAAGATAAGCTGTGTACCAAACATAGACAATAACTCAAAAGTGAATTAAGTTTCCGATTGTATACCTGGCTATACACAGTTACTACTGATATAAAGACATTTTGGCTCATCTAACCTAGGTCTATGGCATATCCTGAAAACAGATTATTACAAAAATATGATTTCAAACAGCATACAAATGTAAGGGGACAGAGAAAAATAATAATTTGAATCTATCTGTCTCTCTAATGCGGGTTCCTAAACATCACGTTGTAATTCTAATTACCTTTTCTTGTCCCTTGTCAAATCTACCCCATACTGTGCTGGCTTGGCCGCCTCCAGCATCTTCACCATCTCCGTCCAGCAAGGATACAACACCAGGAGAAGCAGGTCTTTTTTTACAAATCTGAAAAAAATACATTTGTATTTTAGATGTAATTTCTTGTCACGGGACATTATGTAAATGCTATTATCCATGGTGCTTACGACAAACATTTACACTTGGGTCTCTTTGAGAAAGACATTACTAAATCTCAACAAAGAATTTGCCATGCTTACAATTTGCCTTTGCTTATGTATACATATACATCTCCTGCCACGTAAACTCTAAACGATGAACATGACATATCAACAGTATGTACAGGATAGAATAAGAATTAGCAATGAAATGTTTAATCACAGTCTGATGAGGGATTATCCAGATGTATGTAAAACTGTGTGACATTCACAATCTTGTATATTATCATTAATGTATACTCTATAATGTTGATGCTAAGTTTCCTGTCAATTGGATAAACAGTTTGTAACAAATTGTGTGTGTGTGTGTGTACAGCCACCTCCACTTCATCCCCTTCGCAATGGATTTCATCCCCAGCTGGGGATAACAGAGCTGGTATAAAAATCCAACTGTAGTCTCCCTTGGAGCACCAGACAGTGGCGTGAATAAAGAGATTAGAAATTGCCCGCTTAGAGGGTATAAACTATCTCTTTAAAGTTTAAAATTACCAGCTTTTAGTGGTTGGTGTCCAGTCGTCATTTTTTACAGTTTCTTCGTTTCACTTTTCCTTTTGTTCAGTCATCCTGGTGCAATATATTATATATATATATATATATATATATATATATATATATATATATAAAATAAAGAGCTAGTTATAACTTTTAAATGAATCTTAACCTCAAAAACACTATCAGGGGGTCCTCGAGTGGCTCACCTGGTAAAAGCATGGTTGTGTGGTCATACAGCACAGGTTCGCGTCCTGGCTGTGCAAAGTTGTCGGTCTTCGCTGTGAATTCCAAAGGGAGCGTAACATTGGCTCTGGCACTCCCGTGGGTTAGGGAAGCAAAAACAAAAGGGACTGTTTCTCCTCATTGCGCTACAGTGAACCCTGCTGGCCAGGCGCCCTGTGAGCTCAAAAGCGGACACCTGCAGGGCTGGCCTTTGTCCTCCAGAGGTCAGTAGCTCGCTGACATCCGCTCTCGAGTTCCTGGGTGTAAAAGAGGATAATAGTTTGGTTGTGGGATCGGAGGACGCCCACTGAACCTTTGGATCTCCTGAGCTGTGTAAGGAATTGCTGCGATGAGGAGAAAAAATAATTGGACATTCCAAATTGGGGAGAAAATCGGGGGTAAAATAATTGGGCACACTAAATGTATATATACATAACTTCACGTCTGTCCCCAGGCAGGACGATTGAGATATTCGGTAAAGAGACAATGCTATAATTAATCCCTGTAATTACCCCAATTACTGATGTTTCTTTTGCTCCTAAATTATATTGGGATGGTCAGTAAATCATTTGCTGACAATTGCATCATTCACAGAAGGTGTGCGGCAGGTGTGGGATTAATTGGGCCTATTTATATCCCCATCGCTCACAACTTCTTAATTTCATTTTCAGAAATTGTAAAACAGTTTGTGTTAACTCTATAGACACCAGCCCCCTATATACCAACTAAAGTCCATTTATATTAAATATTTAAGTACGAGCATCCCAGGGAGAAAACTAGAATAGCAAATGAGCAAGTGTGCTCAGGTCAGCGCTTTGTGGTAACTGCAGGTATTTGCATCACACTGCTGAATGACCAATAGCCACCCAGTACTGTACATTGCAAATGGGCTGTTTCATCTGAGCTCAACTGTGTTAACCCTGACCTAGTCGAGGTTAGTCGAACCCTGTTGTTCTGATTATCAACATAATGTCAATAAATCTTACAAGACTGCATCACACACTTAAAGCAGTTTTTGGCAAAAACACCCACCACCACTGTCAAGTGCATAGGAAAAACAACCATAGTTTAACTGCAGTGGAGAAGATTGGATTTAAATAATTGCAAAATACTGCATGTTTGTATATTGAAGTAATGAACATGTTAATGATTATTAAAAATACCAATTGTAGTTGTTTTTTTCAGACAAACATAAAACTGTAGGCCACTGTTTAGTGTCTGAAGGGGACACTGTATGCTAACCAAAGCCCATGGCCAGTATACAATATTTTTCTGTATGCATTATTTTCTGTTGAGCACTACTGACACCGTGGAAACGGTGAGTCTTAGGTCGCCTGCGGATACATTAGTCCAATCAATGCGGCTGAACCTGGTGTGTAATCCCAAGGTAACTGCTCACAGTTAACACGTTTTAATACGTTAATTCACGTTTTAAGTAATACAGTGTCCCCTTCAGACATGTTAAAGGAGAAATTCGGAAATAACATACAAAACTATGCGCGAGTAAATACCATCCTAACTCCTAACATCCAAAAAAAAAAAGAAAAAAAAAAAACAATTATATATATATATATATATATATATATATATATATATATATATATATATATATATATATATATATATATATAATTGCATGCCCGGTATCTACGATATGGAGTCTTGCATGCCCCAGTAGAGGCAATATTGAGTCTTTCCATCCACCTCCGGTTGCTTCATTCCGGAGGTCCATGCAATTTATAAATATATATATATATATATATATATATATATATATATATATATATATATATATATATATATATATATATATATATATATATTTGCATGCCCCGGTAGCTAAATGTTTAGTTACGGCGCTGGGGAAAACCAAAGCCCATGGCCAGTATACAATATTTTTCTGTATGCATTATTTTCTGTTGAGCACTACTGACACCGTTGAAACGGTGAGTCTTAGGTCGCCTGCGGATACATTAGTCCATTCAATGCGTCTGAACCTGTTGTGTAATCCCAAGGTAACTGCTCACAGTTAACACGTTTTAATACGTTAATTCACGTTTTAAGTAATACAGTGTCCCCTTCAGACATGTCTAAGGAGAAATTCGGAAATAACATACAAAACTATGCGCGAGTAAAACTCCAAACATCCAAAAAAAAAAAAAAAAAAAAAATAACATTAATATATATATATATATATATATATATATATATATATAATTGCATGCCCGGTATCTACGATATGGAGTCTTGCATGCCCCGGTAGCTGCAATATTGAGTCTTTCCATCCACCTCCGGTTGCTTCATTCCGGAGGTCAAGGGCGTAGGTTTGGTTTGAACATTGGTGGGGACACAATTTTGTAGGGGGGCGGAGTCACGGTCCCTAGTGGGGTTCGGGGGTATGCCCCCCCGGGAAGAAATTTTTTAGTAGACAGCTATTAAATGGTAACTTCTGGTGGCTTGAAATGAATGCTGGACATGAATCGAGGACAGTTTGATTGACATGAAGTTGGCTGGTATACACTTAAAACACTATGATAAAGTGTCCCTCCTGGAAGCTGGTTTGACATCCCTGCTGTAGAATTACTAATAACCTGAATTATAACCTATCCCAGCCTTACTGTAAGCTACCAATACCCCTGGCGCTACAAGCATGAGCACATGCACGCTCACGTGCTCTGCCTGCCACTCCTGTGTCTGTGCTGCTGCTCGTACCTGGGTGCATTGCTTCATTCACCTGATAAAATAATAAATTGATGCATGCCATATAGAGAGAAAATATATGGCTATGCTAACTTTATTTGCTGAGTATTACTATACAGCATTAGCCTACTATTATATCACAATGTGCCTCAAACAATAATATATCTCAAAACTGAGTCTAACACTTTCACTGTTATAATCACTAAGCCATTACATACCCCACCTGCGACCTGTTGCTCCACCTGCCTCTGTACTGCTTTTACCTGGCTGCACTGCTTCACTCGCCTGATAAAATGATAAATTGATGCATGCTGTTTAGAGAGAAAGTATGACTCTGTTAACTTCATTAGTAAATTATTTTTTCATTTGCTATGAGAATCATTATCAATTGTGTTTATTACTTTAATAACATCTTCCTACTTACACTTTGACTTTTTGTAAAAAAAACTTCCTTATGTCCATCTTTATTTTTTTGGTTGCTATTATGCTTTAGTCACCTAAAGCCAAATTGAAGTGATTAGCTAACGTTAGTTGAATGACGATATCAAAACATGCTCACTCTCTCTCTCTCTCTCTCTCTCTCTCTCTCTCTCTCTCTCTCTCTCTCTCTCTCTCTCTCTCTCTCTCTCTCTCTCTCTCTCTCTCTCTCTCTCTCTCTCTCTCACACACACACACACACATAATGATTTAGCTGTGAAACAAGCTAGCTAGCCACCAAGGACGTTGGGTTAGCAGCTAGCAATGGGTCGCTAACGTAATAGGTAGGTAGGTAGGTAGCTTTATTCTCTCAAACTATGTTGCTGACGAGCTGACAATACCTTCAGCCGCGGCACCTGGCTTTCATTCAGTCAGTGGCTCACACTCATATCAGCCTGACCGGCAAGCGGCAACTTCAGATGAGCGTCTTTCCAGAGTCCAGCCTAAACCAGCGGTTCTCAACCTTTTTTTTACTCACGCCACACTGAAATTTATTTGTATATCTGTCGTTGTCCCCCCCCCCCACCATTAATTTGACTTTTTATATATTTTTTATTACTGCCTATATAATATAGTGCATTTATTTAGCCGCCTGGATAGTCACACTGTCCATTCAATCAAATACATATGTTCGTGTTCGCTTTTTACACACACGATACAAAAATATCAAGCAAGGAGTAAGTTAGTTACAAAGGGAGGAAGGAGGATTGAAATAATATGACAACGCATTAACCAACAAACACAAACATCGAATTAAACTGATTATATTTATTCTTATTTTTTAAAATAAATGTGAAAATTATGGCACAATGTACACCGTTTAAGAATGACTAGAATTTTTTTTTTTTATTTTAAACCCGGAGATTTACCTTTCACTCCCGAGTCCTTGTGCACTTTCGCACTTCAATGAAAACAACACACTCTGCTGGTCCCTGACGTCAGCCACGCACTGAGTCCGTGTTACAGTGATGCAGTATGGAAGGGCCAAAGCCAATCAAATTAGCGTTTTTTTTTGTTTTGTTTTTTTTGGAGGAGGGAGGACTAACGAGGGGGAGGGGCGGGGGGCTTGAGAGAGTTAACCCTTTGTGGAGCAGATAAAATGACTTGACAAAAGACGTTTAAGATTTATCAAAATTATTGGTAGGGACAATTCAACGGTCCCTTGACATTGGTAGGGACATGTCCCTACCGTCCCTAGCTAAATCTACGCCGGTGCGTGAAATAGTAGACTTTGTAATGTCTCCTGTTGTGAAAAAGTCGTCACTTTCACATTTGCAGATTTTAATTGGAGAATTTCTCAGCGAATTTAATAGACTGTATCCTGGTAATTTTATACCAAAATTGCATTACTTGGTACACTACCCCAGATTGCTAGCTGAATTTGGACCACTTTGATCACTTTGGTGCTTACGTTTTGAAGGAAAGCACCAGTACTTTAAGCGGCTTGCAAGAAATGTGTGGAACTTCCGGAACATCTGCTTTACTTTAGCAAAAAGACATCAACAAAGACAGTGTTGGGATTTTTGTTGTGCAGATGCTTTGCATCAGTCATATGAGCAAGAAGGGTCTTGTGTTGTTCAGCTATCATCTACATCTTTGAAAGACATTATTCTTGAAAAATGCAATATTCAAGCCAGTGAACTTGAAGCTGATGAAACCATACTGAAAGTAAAGAAACTAACTGTGGATCACGTGAAATACGAAGTCAAGGATTACTTCATTGTCGATGTAGTCCATGAGGATTTACCCATTTTTTTCAAAATCTTGCATATCATTCAGTTTAGGTGTACATGGATTTTGTGTGGGAAACTGTATTTTGCTCTGGAATTTAATTCTCACCTTCATGCCTTCAAAATAGAGGCTTTGCATGAGTGGTGTACATTAACACCTGGCAATGAAGTTGACTACCATGCACTAGATGCTTATGAAGACAGTGATGGATGTTTATATATTGCACCTCATCATACTGTGTATAAGGTACTGCTTGCATTTAAAACTGTGATATTAATTACAATGGCTGGTTAACATTGGTGCTTATTTTTCTGATTAATTTTATGTTTTTTTGTTCATTAGGTGAAGAAATAGATGGTGAGACTCTTTTAGGTCTGACAGAACATATGATTGGAAAGATCTTCCGAACTATGAAGGACCAAGTCAAATTTTTAAAGGCTCTCGAGAACCTTAAAAGGTATGTAATGACAAATATATTATACATTATGTTAGTCTATTGTTGTGTTTTAGTATTTACATTTAAATACCACATACTATACAGGAATCACTTTGAAAAGTATAAATTACTACTACCAGTACGCTTTTTGTATTGTAATGTTGTATTGTAAGAAAGATGTATATTATGGGAGTACATTTCTTTATGGAAACACACAGAGAGAGAGAGAGAGAGAGAGAGAGAGAGAGAGAGAGAGAGAGAGAGAGAGAGAGAGAGAGAGAGAGAGAGAGAGAGAGGTATTTTCACTAGTTTAATTCCTGAAAATGAGGACTGGGAATGTATGGTTTTAAACTTCTGTGTAGAAAATTAATATGGCTGTTATATTATAAGGCTCTGTTTAAATATCAAGTCTTTAGATATTTTCAGGTGATTAAAATTATGAAATATTGTTTTTTTTGTTGTTTTTTGTATTTTCATAGAACAAAAGCAAATGAGCATATTGTTTCAGAGAAGGTGCTACCAGTAGAATGCAGAGAAGTGCCACAAACCTCAACAAGTGTTCATGTTTGGACCGCATGTTATACATTGCCTATATTTCCTCCAGTTGTACAGATGGCCCTTGATAGAAAGGACATTGGTTTCAAATCAAAAGACAAATCTGCCCTTCGTGCAGCTCTAATACAGACTCTGTTTGATGACCTCAGCAAATATACGCTGTAAGAACTGAGATTTCGGTGTTTGTTTTAGATACATAGGCAACCAATTTTAGAATAATTACATAACATAAAATAGCATATTCATTTTTAAAATGATTACTATTTTTTTTTAAAATCTATCATAACAGCAATATTTTATTCAAGAGAAAAAGTTTTATTAAATTCATTTTCATAATGCTTTTCAGCATGTTTTTTTTGTAAATTAAAGCAATTGTAAAATGCAACTGTATTTCATGACATTATTTCTCAAATATATATTTTTCTTACAATTCACTTACAATTCATATGCCTATATTATTTTCTAATCTGTATATTTAGGTATCCAGACCACATAATGTACAGTACTGTGCTAAGTACTTTGTGCTGTAAGTACAGATTTCTAAGGGATGACAGCCAAACTGGATATGTGAGTATACATTTGGTAGTTATATTCATAAAAGAAATAGTCGAATAAACATTAATTTGTCAAAATTATGCAGCGTTAAATATATTTTTACTAGTTGATATGTATTTTTTATAGCCAGATAATGGACATAGGTTTAACTTTCTATCATTGTTTCAGGCTACTCTACTTGAAATACTGAGAAATAAATTCAAAAAAGAGAGAAAGACACTTATTTCAGTGGAGACTGTAGAAGACATGAAAAAAAAGTTTGGTGCTGTGGGTCGAGGAAGGAAGCGTGCACCAGAGCAACAGCAACCGCTCATGAAAAAGAGAAGAGAATCTGTAAGCCTAACTCTTGGATCTGCATTGACAGAAATAGATTGAAATAGAATTACATACTTTATATATGTACATACATGCGATTGTGTAGTTTATTAGCTAATTGGCTTTCATGGAGAGTACTTGATCTTTAGCATTTTTCCAGAGTAAAGAAAAGCACAGAGAATACATGCAGTAAATGCCTGATCATAAGTATTGAATTACTTAACGTTATGATACATATTGCAGATGCAAAGTGAGGAGTTCCCAGGAGAAGACGAGCATAGTATTGCCAAACACTTGGACTCCATAAGAAAAGAAATAACGAAATTGAGGCCGAACATTGAAGCCATATGTGACAGCATGAATAGAACTGTACACACTCGGGAAAGAATGATGGAGAAGAAGTCCACTGAAGAAGTCCTTGGTCTGTTTCCATTCCTAAAGCATCCTAAACTGGTAGGTACTAGTTTTTATTCTACTATGGTGATTGATGAGAAATTAATATTTTTAGTTATAAGCATGTATAATCACTTTAATTAGTCCTCCTAGGTGACCTTTCTGCATCAGCAATCCACCTGCTCCAGCTTTTACAAAACTCCACTGCTCCTGGTTTTTCCCATGCAACTTCTTTCTGCTCGCATTCAGTTTAGTTTGATTTTGTTTTATTTATTGATTTTTTTAACTACTACATTATTTGTAAGTATTCAACTCTTTTTTACAGCTGTGTATATCGCCTTGGATAAAGGCATATGATAAATAAATAAATATAATAATAACTTTAGCATCTGTATTTTAGCTGTTGCACGAAGTAGAACTACGTTTTGGAGTAAACTTGGAACGGAACCTAATGAGTGGCCTATCCAGAATGGTAGATGCTATTTTCAGACTTTCTAGTGGGCATCTTCTAACTACTGTGATGTCCTACATTGAAGATGCTTCAGATAAGACACAGGGAAATGGTAATGTATAAGAAATATTTATTGTACATCAAATTGTTTTGACCTATCTCAGAATAGGATCTATAAATAACTATTAAACAGAAAATGATGCAACTTCATTTCATACACTTGGAGCATAATATTTCATGGGGAAGATAGCTGGTATTTAACTCTCACAGGGGCATAAAAACCAATGCGAAAAACCTGCATGAACAGATTTTTAGAAACTTTGTTGATACTGTTCTTAACATTTTTTTGCTCCAATCCACAATAACGTTTGTATCAGTGGTGGTCAGTCCTGGTCCTGGAGAGCTACAGTCGTGTGTGTGTTTTTTTTAGGTACCTTTAAATCATTTAAACTATTCTTTATCTGTGCAGTTTAGCAAATAATGAATTCATGAATGTAACTGAGAGCACTGGTGGAATGCAAAGCCAAAGATCCTGTACCTCTCAGACCAGGGTTGCTCAACATTCTTCCGTTTGCTTTGTACTTTGTATATGATCTGATACCCTATTTGTAGGACTGAGAATGAATGCTGCATTGTTGCTGTTGCCAGCTTTGTTTCGAGAGAGGGAAAATCTGTTTGTTGTTGACCAAGTAAGTTAATTGAGCTCTACTTTTTAAATGTAGCTTAACTGAATTGATGTTTTCAATGTTAAATACAAAGTCAAATTATCATTTAGAGATATCTCAAAATGAGTTTGAGATATCTCCAAATTAATTCCTGATATCTGTAAACCATTTTGAGATATCTTAAAATATGTTAAGATATCTCTAATTATTTCAAAATATTTTAAGATATATTCAACTGATTTAAGGATATTTTGAAATATTTAAAGATATCTGTTAAATATTTAAAGGTATCTCTTAATTTGGCTTGCCATAAATGTGTACTTAATGAATTATGAGGGAGACTTGTAGGCAATTAACAGGAGTTTAAGACGTTCCTCGCTGTTTTAAGTGAGATCCGACAGTTAAAATGTTTTTAAAGGGAGGAATATTACGAAATCCCTTTAAAGTAGCCGCAGCCCCACCACACGAGCCGCCACTGCTTGTAGGTATGGTGAGATGCTGCTGAAGTACAATTTCACATAATTTATTGTTGAATAAAGTTATTAATTATTATTTTAAAATCTATACAGGTACCACCATCACCTACGCCAACTATCGTTTTCAAGGGAACAACAAGCCCATTGGCAGCAGATGACATCTCTGTTTGTGTTGATGGAATTGAGATACTCAGTGATTATCCAGGAATGGATATCACCCTTGCTGTTGAATGTATTTTTTCTCTTTATTTTTCCTTGGGCATTGAGTATCCTAAAGCTCTAAAAAATGGTCTGACTTTCATGGAAAGGTACTTCATGAAGCTGAGTATCTCTGACAAAGTACCTTTGCCAGTGTTAAAGATGTACAGTCAAATAACTGCACTTTTACTTGGGGAATAATTATATTGATCTGATGGAATGCCATTTTAACATTTAATCTGAAATTAAATGAATTTATTGTGTCAACTATTTAATTTGATTACAAAAACAGAATATTTGATATAAAAATGTAATTGTACATATAAAAAAAGTATTTATTTTAAATGTAAATGGCTGATTAGAAAATTAATTGTTTATAACAAATGTAAATTGTTTTTAATAGAAGTTTTGATCTCAAAAAACTAATAAACATTCAGTCTTAATTTATAGATATCATAAACTCATAATAAGCTCTGATCTAAATACTGTACTGTAGCTCTTCTAATTTGTGCCACCAAAAAATGAATAAGAAAAAAGAAACCCACGTTCATCAGTTTCAATATACATTTTATCTCAGCTTTTTCAAGGTCTATTACATGTTCTTGAAAATGTATTTTGTGTAAGTTTCAGGAAAATCTGTGGGATGCATAGATTTATTTTCCAGTTTGCTGCGAGACCCTTTTTTTCACTGTGTAAATAATATGGTTTAATTATTAAAAACACACAGGTTGAATAAAACGGTGTAAAACTGTATATAACTAAACCTGAAACTACTCTAATGGTTTAACCTGTAAAAACAATAAATTGTTATATAAATGTTTAATAAATAAATTGTTGGCATCCTGAATTGAGTGATTTATCAAAGCACTTACACTTCTGAGGTTGGGGGATTCTAAAGGATGTGAAGAGCTCTTAACGGTATACATTTGTTTTTTCTCAGATGAACCAAACAACCCTCCATAGAATGTTAATTGTAAGGTTCAATAGTGTAACTCTTTTGGTTCTATATTAAACCTCAATAGAAGGTTCTTCAGAGGAACCAATATGGTTCTGTATTATACCATTAATATAAGAACCATGGTGGTTCTTTATTAAACCTCTAATGCAGGGTTCTTCCAAAGAACCATTTTAAAAGGTTCCATATAGCACTTCAAAATGGTTCCAAATCTATACCAGCAGATACAACCTTTTAGGGTTCTATATTGTACCCTTTTTTCTAAGAGTGTACTGCATAAAAAAACGAGTGTGTTGTCGTGGCAGTTGGTGATCAAAGAAATAAAACAAAATAAAATCAATAAATAATAATGTCATAGACTTAAAGTCATACCTTTGAAGTCATAATGCATTGAAAGTGTTATTAGGGAATGTTGTGCTGTGTTTTCAAGCGCTTCAATGTGACAGCGGGTGCGTTCACGGAGATCAAGAGCAGCCGGAGATCAAGAGCAGCCGCCGCAGGGGAGGGATACCATGGTAAATAGGTTACCTATTTACCATGGTATCTCTCCCCTGGGTGCGTTGTGTTTTGGTGAGCAGGAAAGCAGCGGGCGGGATGGCGATCTTGTCCTGCTGCTCCAACACAAGCTACCTTAAGAGCCGGTACGATGCGGTCAATGGGTGAAGTTCGTCAGGAGTACTACATAAAAAAAAAACGAGTGTGTTGTCGTGGCAGTTGGTGATCAAAGAAATAAAACAAAATAAAATCAATAAATAATAATGTCATAGACTTAAAGTCATACCTTTGAAGTCATAATGCATTGCAAGTGTTATTAGGGAATGTTGTGCTGTGTTTTCAAGCGCTTCAATGTGACAGCGGGTGCGTTCACGGAGATCAAGAGCAGCCGGAGATGAAGAGCAGCCGCCGCAGGGGAGGGATACCATGGTAAATAGGTTACCTATTTACCATGGTATCTCTCCCCTGGGTGCGTTGTGTTTTGGTGAGCAGGAAAGCAGCGGGCGGGATGGCGAGCTTGTCCTGCTGCTCCAACACAAGCTACTTTAAGAGCCGGTACGATGCGGTCAATGGGTGAAGTTCGTCAGGAGTACTGCATAAAAAAAAAAAACGAGTGTGTTGTCGTGGCAGTTGGTGAGCAAAGAAATAAAACAAAATAAAATCAATAAATAATAATGTCATAGACTTAAAGTCATACCTTTGAAGTCATAATGCATTGCAAGTGTTATTAGGGAATGTTGTGCTGTGTTTTCAAGCGCTTCAATGTGACAGCGGGTGCGTTCACGGAGATCAAGAGCAGCCGGAGATGAAGAGCAGCCGCCGCAGGGGAGGGATACCATGGTAAATAGGTTACCTATTTACCATGGTATCTCTCCCCTGGGTGCGTTGTGTTTTGGTGAGCAGGAAAGCAGCGGGCGGGATGGCGATCTTGTCCTGCTGCTCCAACACAAGCTACCTTAAGAGCCGGTACGATGCGGTCAATGGGTGAAGTTCGTCAGGAGTACTGCATAAAAAAAAAAACGAGTGTGTTGTCGTGGCAGTTGGTGATCAAAGAAATAAAACAAAATAAAATCAATAAATAATAATGTCATAGACTTAAAGTCATACCTTTGAAATCATAATGCATTGCAAGTGTTATTAGGGAATGTTGTGCTGTGTTTTCAAGCGCTTCAATGTGACAGCGGGTGCGTTCACGGAGATCAAGAGCAGCCGAGATCAAGAGCAGCCGCCGCAGGGGAGGGATACCATGGTAAATAGGTTACCTATTTACCATGGTATCTCTCCCCTGGGTGCGTTGTGTTTTGGTGAGCAGGAAAGCAGCGGGCGGGATGGCGATCTTGTCCTGCTGCTCCAACACAAGCTACCTTAAGAGCCGGTACGATGCGGTCAATGGGTGAAGTTTGTCAGGAGTACTGCATAAAAAAAAAAACGAGTGTGTTGTCGTGGCAGTTGGTGATCAAAGAAATAAAACAAAATAAAATCAATAAATAATAATGTCATAGACTTAAAGTCATACCTTTGAAGTCATAATGCATTGCAAGTGTTATTAGGGAATGTTGTGCTGTGTTTTCAAGCGCTTCAATGTGACAGCGGGTGCGTTCACGGAGATCAAGAGCAGCCGAGATCAAGAGCAGCCGCCGCAGGGGAGGGATACCATGGTAAATAGGTTACCTATTTACCATGGTATCTCTCCCCTGGGTGCGTTGTGTTTTGGTGAGCAGGAAAGCAGTGGGCGGGATGGCGAGCTTGTCCTGCTGCTCCAACACAACGCTAGCTACCATATACACCTAGATACGAATGCATAGTAGTATACTGGCCAAGGGCGTTGGTTTTGCCCAGAGCCGTAACTAAGCTTTTAGCTACCGGGGCATGCAAATATATATATATATATATATATATATATATATATATATATATATATATATATATATATATATATATATTAATTATTGTTATTTTTTTTCTTTTTTCTTTTTTTTTTGGATGTTAGGAGTTAGGATGGTATTTACTCGCGCATAGGTTTGAATGTTATTTCCGAATCTCTCCTTTAACATGTCTGAAGGGGACACTGTATTACTTAAAACGTGAATTAACGTCTTAAATCGTGTTAAAAGTGAGCAGTTACCTGGGATTACACACCAGCTCAACAGAAAAGAATGCATAGAGAAAAATATTGTATTCTGGCCAAGGGCTTTGGTTTTGCCCAGAGCCGTAACTAAGCTTTTAGCTACCGGGGCATACAAATATATATATATATATATATATATATATATATATATATATATATATATATATATATATATATATATACAAGGGCGTAGGTTTGGTTTGAACATTGGTGGGGACACAATTTTGTAGGGGGGCGGAGTCACGGTCGCTAGTGGGGTTCGGGGGCATGCCCCCCCGGGAAGAAATTTTTTAGTAGACAGCTATTAAATGGTAACTTCTGGTGGCTTGAAATGAATGCTGGACATGAATCGAGGACAGTTTGATTGACATGAAGTTGGCTGGTATACACTTAAAACACTATGATAAAGTGTCCCTCCTGGAAGCTGGTTTGACATCCCTGCTGTAGAATTACTAATAACCTGAATTATAACCTATCCCAGCCTTACTGTAAGCTACCAATACCCCTGGCGCTACAAGCATGAGCACATGCACGCTCACGTGCTCTGCCTGCCACTCCTGTGTCTGTGCTGCTGCTCGTACCTGGGTGCATTGCTTCATTCACCTGATAAAATAATAAATTGATGCATGCCATATAGAGAGAAAATATATGGCTATGCTAACTTTATTTGCTGAGTATTACTATACAGCATTAGCCTACTATTATATCACAATGTGCCTCAAACAATAATATATCTCAAAACTGAGTCTAACACTTTCACTGTTATAATCACTAAGCCATTACAGACCCCACCTGCGACCCTGTTGCTCCACCTGCCTCTGTACTGCTTTTACCAGGCTGCACTGCTTCACTCGCCTGATAAAATGATAAATTGATGCATGCTGTTTAGAGAGAAAGTATGACTCTGCTAACTTCATTAGTAAATTATTTTTCATTTGCTATGAGAATCATTATCAATTGTGTTTATTACTTTAATAACATCTTCCTACTTACACTTTGACATTTTGTAAAAAAAAACTTCCTTATGTCCATCTTTATTTTTTTGGTTGCTATTATGCTTTAGTCACCTAAAGCCAAATTGAAGTGATTAGCTAACGTTAGTTGAATGACGATATCAAAACATGCTCACGCACTCTCTCTCTCTCTCTCTCTCTCTCTCTCTCTCTCTCAATTCAATTCAAATTGGCTTTATTGGCATGACAATAAAAATAATTGTGTTGCCAAAGCACATACATGGCATAACCAACTCAAATATACAGACAAAGAATTTTTCTTAATACTAACAGTATCCCTCCTCCTTCTATATTAATACAGTAAACAGAATCCCTCCCTTCCCCTCTATATCAAACAGTACCCCCTTCCCCCCTCTATATTAAACAGAATCCCCCCTCCCATAATTATACAATACCCCCTCCCTCCCTCCCTCCCTCTTTCTATATTAAACAGAATCCCTCTCTCCCTCCCTCTCTCTTTTCCCTCTCTAGTGTGACGTGTTCACGGTCTGTCCCTCAGGCTATGACAGGTCTCCACGTATTGACCAGCCAGTCTGGCTGTGTGTTTGTCTTCCCCCAGCAGGATTGACAGCTTCTGGGTATCACACATTTTTGGGAATTCTGGGACTAAATCACAGAATTTGGGGAAGAAAATGTCCCTTATGTTTTTATATTTTTCACAGTGTGTCAGGAAGTGAATCTCTGTCTCAACCTCTCCTGTCTCACAGTGACCACAGTGCCTGTTCTCCCTGGCCAGCCAGGTTTGCCTCTGTCGGCCTTTTTCAATGGCCAGGTTGTGGTCACTGAGCCGGTATTTGGTCAGGATCTGCCTCTGCTTTGTGTTTCTGACAGTTACCAGGTATTCTGCCAGGGTGTAATTTCTATTTAGGGTCCGATAGCACTCTAGTTTGTTTTGTGTTTTAGTATTTGTATCCCAATGGTCCAGATAGGAGTGTTTCAGGTGTTTTATAATTTGGTTTACACTAATTGGAATTGTTTTTGCAGTGCTGTCCTGAAGCTGACTGATGTCAGTGTTGCTCAGCTGAGTGAGCTTCAGGACCAGCTGGCTGAGGGGACTCTTTTCTGGGCTGAGCTCTTGGTATTGCAGGGCTTTATGATGGAGTGAGTTTGGATCACTTGTTTTTAGATGAATCCAGTATTTTAATGCTCTTTTTTGGATGTTAATAATCAATGGATAAAGGCCTAATTCAGCCCTGCATGCATTGTTTGGTGTTTTTCTTTGTAATCTCATGATGTTTTTACAGAACTCTGCATGCAGGGTTTCTGTGGGGTGTTTGTCCCATTTTGTGTAGTCCTGGTTGGTGATTGGACCCCACACTTCACTGCCATAGAGAGCAATTGGCTGAATTACACTTTCAAAAATTTTGAGCCAAATTTTGACGGGGGGATTTATATTGTAGAGCCTCCTCTTTATGGCATAAAAAGCCCTGCGTGCTTTCTCCTTTAGTGCATTCACTGTCAGGTTAAAGCTCCCTGATGCACTGATGGTCAGACCCAGGTATGTGTAGCTGCTGGTGTGCTCTAGGGTGGTGTTACCTAGAGTGAAGTGGTACTTATTTCCCTGAGATCTGGCTTTCTTCTGGAATATCATGACTCTGGTCTTGTTCATGTTTACTGTCAGGGCCCAGGTCTGACAGTACTGCTCTAGCAGTGCCAGGCTCTGCTGCAGCCCCTGCTCTGTGGGTGACAGCAGGACCAGGTCATCTGCATAGAGCAGAAACTTGACTTCAGTGTCATGTAGAGTGAGGCCAGGGGCTGCAGACCGTTCCAACACTGTGGCCAGCTCATTGATATATATGTTGAACAGTGTTGGGCTCAGACTGCAGCCCTGTCTCACCCCACGCCCTTGTGTGAAGAATTCTGTTCTTTTGTTGCCAATTTTCACACCACACTTATTTTCTGAGTACATCGATTTTATGATGTCATAGACTTTACCCCCTACACCACTTTGAAGAAGTTTAAGAAATAGTCCTTTATGCCAAATTGAATCAAATGCCTTTTTAAAGTCTATAAAGCAAGCGAATATTTTTCCTTTATTAGTTTGATGGACGTGTTTATTGATTAGGGTGTGTAGGGTGTAAACATGATCAGAAGTGCGGTGTTTTGGTAGAAATCCAATCTGACTCTTACTCAGGACACTGTGTTCGGTAAGGAAGGCCAGTATCCGGGCGTTAATGATACTGCAGAACACCTTCCCCAGATTACTGCTCACACAGATGCCCCGGTAGTTATTGGGGTCGAATTTGTCTCCACTTTTATATATGGGTGTTATAAGCCCTTGGTTCCAGGTCTCAGGGAAATACCCAGCTCTCAGTACAAGATTGAGGAGTTTGAGCAGGGCCTCCTGCAGCTTGGGGCTGCTGTGTTTGAGCATCTCAGCGTTGATGCTGTCAGGTCCACTTGCTTTTTTTGATTTGAGGGCCTTGAGTTTATCATTCAGCTCCTCCACCGTGATTGGGGTGTCGAGGGGGTTCTGATTGTCCTTAATACAGGATTCTAAATTTTTTAGTTTTTCACAAATGGCATTTTGAGTTTTTTGTTCTTTGTTTTGTATTTCTTTGTAAAGGTTTTCAAAATGTTTTTTCCAAATGTTTCCATTTTGGATGGCCAATTCTTCTTTTTTTGTTGAATTTAGGTTGTTCCAGGTTTCCCAAAAATGATTTTGGTTTATTGACTCCTCAATTTCGCTGAGTTGTTTATTAATATGGTCTTGTTTTTTATTTCTTAGAGTGTGTTTGTATTGATTCAGTGCCTCACAGTATCTGAGGCGTAAATCTGGGCTGTCTGGATCTTTATGTTTTTGATTGGATAGCTGTCTTAGTTTTTCCCTTCTAGTTTTACATTCTTCATCAAACCACTTTTCTTTGAATTTATTCTTTTGGTTGTTTTTCCGATTTACTATTTTTAATTTAGATTTTTCTGCTGCTTTTCTAAATATGTTATTCAAATCTTTTACAGCCAGAGTTACTCCTGTTTTTGTGTGTTGATACTGTGTGTTTTGAAATGTGTGTATTAGGGTTTCTATTTCATTGGTGCCAATTGCTTCTTTGTATATTTCTGTGCTGTTTGGAGCCCATCTGTAGGAATGGTTTAGATTGTACAGCTTACAGGGCTGTGTCTGTGTGTTGTTGATCTGCTCTGTTCTTTTTATGAACACAGTGATTTGACTGTGATCTGACAGGGGGGTTTGTGGTCTGACAGTGAATGCATTAATAAAGGAGGGGTCCAGGTCAGTGATGGCATAGTCCACCACACTGTTACCAAGAGCTGAGCTGTATGTAAACCTACCTAAAGAGTCCCCTCTGATCCTGCCATTCATGATATATAGGCCTAGGCCTTGACAGAGATTCAATAATTGTCTCCCATTTTTATTTACCACACTGTCATGGCTATTCCTGTTTGTGGTCATGTGCGTGTGGTATAGAGGGGATTGTCCGAATATGTGGCTGTTCCCCTGTGTGTTCATGAAGTCAGGCAGAGTGCCTGTTCTGGCATTAAAGTCACCGCAGAGCAGCACACTTCCCTGGGCCTGGAAGTGGCAGATCTCTGTCTGGAGATCATGGAAGGTGTCTTCCTTGTAATAAGGGGAGTCCGATGGGGGGATGTAGGCTGCACACAGGTAGATATCTGTTTGGCAGGTGACAATGCTATTACTCATTTTTAGCCACAGGTGGGTCTCTCCTGTTCTTATTGGTCTAATAGAGTCGGTGAGCTCCTCTCTGTACCACACAATGATCCCCCCTGAGTCTCTGCCACGTTTTACGTGTGAGTGTTTCAGGGAGGGCACTATAATCTCCCTGTAGCCTGAGGGACAGTGAGTGGACACATCAGCACGGCACCACGTCTCGTGGAGAATAATTATATCTATGTTATTTATATTTCTGATGAATTCAGGGTCTGTGCTCTTCAGCCCAAACACTGACGAACACAAACCCTGAATATTCCAGGAGCTAATTGTAAGCGATCTCATATTTATAATTTAAGCTATTTATAATTATTATCTAGAATAAAATATAATGTGAGAAACATTGAACACAAATCAGTAACATGTTTTACACTATTAAGTATTTTGTTATTATTTGTATTATTTTCTTATTCTAATTATTATTATTAGTTGTACATTTCTTTTCTAATACATTTAGAGTGGGGTGTACTTAGCTCATGATTTTGAAAATTAAGTTCAGGAGCTGCCGTATCTCCCCCATCTCAGAGCTGGCTAGGGTCCTTGGTTTGGAAGCAGCTGCTGCATAGCTGTGTTGCTGCTGCTCTGTCTGACTGCTGTGCTGGAGCTGCTGCTGTTCCTGGATCCCTCTGGGCTGGGCTCTGTTGGGCTGGGTCCCTCTGGGCTGGGCTCTGCTGGGCTGGGTCCCTCTGGGCTGGGCTCTGCTGGGCTGGGTCCCTCTGGGCTGGGCTCTGCTGGGCTGGGCTCTTCTGGTCTGTTGTAGTGTGTGCTGCCGGTGTCCAGGCTGCAGAGGCTGGTGTTCTTGGGGGGGTCTCCTCGTAAGCACAGGGCTGCGCTGTCCTTGGTGGTTGTCCGGTGTGCTCCTGTTTCGGGGGTGGCTGGCGGGGTCTCGGCCCATGGCAGTGTCCTTTAGGTTTTTGGCGAAGATCCTAACGCCTTCCTGGTCGAGGTGTACATGGTCGTACAGGTGCAGCGTGCTCAGGGTGGGGTGGTGTGCCAAGTGGACATTAGGCAGAAGGGCACAGCCTCTGGAGATGTCACTGTTGATCCTCTGAATAGTGTGCGGGGGGACGTCCTCTCTGGGCAGCAGGGTGGAGATCACTATCTTCGCACCAGGGAACTCCTTTGTGGCCTTCTCCGCTACTCTCCTTACCGACTCGGCCACATCTTCCCCCTGAGAGCCCAGGTCGTTGGTGCCAGTGTGGATGATAATGTGCTCGGGGTCTCTCAGGGTCGACTGGCACAGCAGCTGGAGCGCCCTTTCTGTAGTTGGGCACCAGAATTTTGCTACCCGGCTGCTGGGGAAGAGTCTTCGCTGGTTCAAGTACTTCCCGTTGGAGTCGATAAGAATGGCTACCTTGGAGCTGTATATTTTATTAGCCTGTCTACTCGAGGGAGTCTGTGTCTCTGGGGCAGTGTGTGTGATGTGGGAGGGAGGGGCAGTGTGTGTGGTGGGGGAGTGGGGGGTAGTGTGTGTGGTGGGGGGAGGGAGTGTCTCACTGTCGGGGTGTGCTGGGGGAGTGGGGTGTGTGTTTGGATCAGTGTGTGTGGTGGGGGAGTGGGGGGTAGTGTGTGTGGTGGGGGAGTGGGGGGTAGTGTGTGTGGTGGGGGGGAGTGTCTCACTGTCGGGGTGTGCTGGGGGAGTGGGGTGTGTGTTTGGATCAGTGTGTGTGTGGGATGATGTGGTGTGTGTATCGGTGTCGGTGTCAGTCACACAGGCCCTGCTTGCTGTAGCTCCTGTGTTCTTGGGCTGGCTGTGGTGTTGCTGTTCTGGGTGGGGGGGAGGAGGTGTGACTCTGAGTAGCTGCTCTCTCAGGCTCTGTATGCTCCTCTCTTTGCGCTGCAGCTCCTCTCTCAGCTTGGCCAGCTCGTTTCTCAGGGCCTCGTTGTCCTGCCGCAGCTCTCCCATCTCAGCTCCCAGCTCCCTGATGGAAGCCCTGGCCTCGTTCCTCACCTGCCTCACCTCGTCTCTTATCTGCTGCACGAGGTCGTTCTCTGTCAGCGTGGTCAGGGTGAGGACTCAGCCACGGTCCGGCACAAAATAAAACTACCGAAAATGATGAGGGTTTTGTGATGGTAGCTAAAAAAAGACTTAAAAAACAAAAAAACAAAGAAGTTGCAGATCTGCCTAACAGCGAGCGGGGGACGGAGCAGAGCCCCGAGCCTGTGCTGGAGGGGAGCCTGCAGTCTCAGGCAGGGGGGTCTGTCCCTCCTGATATGGAGGGAGAGGGGAGCGGCACGGCGACGGGCTTACAACCCGGCGCGGTGCAGCGCTCTTCTCTCTCTGAACCCCAGCAAGCGGAGGCAGAGGCAGCGGTGACGGCTGTGGCTGTGCTGGGAGGAGGAGAGGAGAGCGGCGCGGGGGAGCTGGCAGCCGTGGACGGCGGAGCAGACAGCGAGGACGGAGCAGAGGAAATGGAGGGGGAGCTCTCTGACTCCTCGCTTATCTCTGACATCCCCGATAGCCAACCCGTTAACAGGGGGAAAAAAATCTATACCCTAGATGAATTTAAACAGTTTATGGAGAGTACAAAAGGGAAAAGGGGGGTTGAAATTGAAAACTTCTTCCCAGATCTGCGATTATTCCTCCACTCAGCACACATCGTCACACGAAAGGCAACATTAGAGGAGTTCGACCAGCAAAAAAGGTACCGTCTTAAAAAATATGTTCAAATAATTAAGAAAAAGATCGCTAATGTTGCCAAACAATAATTTTAAAACTGGATACTTCTTTTAAGAATTTTTTTATTGTTGCTTGTTTTACTCTGTCAGTTTTATTTTTTTTAGCCGCTATGGAAAAGTGCGTTTTTATTTCTTTTAACGTGAATGGCTGCAGACAGTCTTTTAAAAGAGCGCAGCTGTGTGAGTTTTTAGAGCAGAAGCGGGCGGGGGTCGCTCTGCTGCAGGAGACGCACTCAGACAGGGAGAATGAGGCGGCGTGGCTGGCAGAGTGGAGGGGGCCGTGTGTGCTGAGCCACGGCTCAAGCACCAGTGCAGGAGTGGCAATTTTATTTAAGCCCAGCCTAGGAGCAACAATTTTAGATATTGAAGAAATTGAAAAGGGGAGGTTATTAAAAGTGAGAGCAAGGTTGGGTGGTACTGTATTTGTTTTTATTAATATTTATGCACCAAATAAAGGAAGGGAACGCATTTTAATTTTTAATAAATTAAAGCAAGCTCTTTTAAATATTGATAATGATGATGTGGTGGTGGTGGGAGGAGATTTTAACTGCACTATTGATTTTACAATGGATAGAAATAATGAGGAACCCAATCCCCAATCCTCAAGTGAATTAGCTGCAGTTTTTCAGTTCAGTGGCCTGGTTGATGTCTGGAGGTGTCTGCACCCCAATGCAAGACAGTACACCTGGTCTCATTGTTGCGCACAACAAATATATAGAGCCAGGTTAGACCGCTTCTACACAACACACACTCATTTGAATAAATTCATTAAAGCCAATATCATCCCCAGTAGCCTCTCTGACCACCACTGCCTGTTAGTTACAGTAATACTCACCACTGACTCTCACAGCACCTCCTACTGGCATTTTAATTTATCAAAATTATTGGTAGGGACAATTCAACGGTCCCTTGACATTGGTAGGGACATGTCCCTACCGTCCCTAGCTAAATCTACGCCGGTGCGTGAAATAGTAGACTTTGTAATGTCTCCTGTTGTGAAAAAGTCGTCACTTTCACATTTGCAGATTTTAATTGGAGAATTTCTCAGTGAATTTAATAGACTGTATCCTGGTAATTTTATACCAAAATTGCATTACTTGGTACACTACCCCAGATTGCTAGCTGAATTTGGACCACTTTGATCACTTTGGTGCTTACGTTTTGAAGGAAAGCACCAGTACTTTAAGCGGCTTGCAAGAAATGTGTGGAACTTCCGGAACATCTGCTTTACTTTAGCAAAAAGACATCAACAAAGACAGTGTTGGGATTTTTGTTGTGCAGATGCTTTGCATCAGTCATATGAGCAAGAAGGGTCTTGTGTTGTTCAGCTATCATCTACATCTTTGAAAGACATTATTCTTGAAAAATGCAATATTCAAGCCAGTGAACTTGAAGCTGATGAAACCATACTGAAAGTAAAGAAACTAACTGTGGATCACGTGAAATACGAAGTCAAGGATTACTTCATTGTCGATGTAGTCCATGAGGATTTACCCATTTTTTTCAAAATCTTGCATATCATTCAGTTTAGGTGTACATGGATTTTGTGTGGGAAACTGTATTTTGCTCTGGAATTTAATTCTCACCTTCATGCCTTCAAAATAGAGGCTTTGCATGAGTGGTGTACATTAACACCTGGCAATGAAGTTGACTACCATGCACTAGATGCTTATGAAGACAGTGATGGATGTTTATATATTGCACCTCATCATACTGTGTATAAGGTACTGCTTGCATTTAAAACTGTGATATTAATTACAATGGCAGGTTAACATTGGTGCTTATTTTTCTGATTAATTTTATGTTTTTTTGTTCATTAGGTGAAGAAATAGATGGTGAGACTCTTTTAGGTCTGACAGAACATATGATTGGAAAGATCTTCCGAACTATGAAGGACCAAGTCAAATTTTTAAAGGCTCTCGAGAACCTTAAAAGGTATGTAATGACAAATATATTATACATTATGTTAGTCTATTGTTGTGTTTTAGTATTTACATTTAAATACCACATACTATACAGGAATCACTTTGAAAAGTATAAATTACTACTACCAGTACGCTTTTTGTATTGTAATGTTGTATTGTAAGAAAGATGTATATTATGGGAGTACATTTCTTTATGGAAACACACAGAGAGAGAGAGAGAGAGAGAGAGAGAGAGAGAGAGAGAGAGAGAGAGAGAGAGAGAGAGAGAGAGAGAGAGAGAGAGAGAGAGAGAGAGAGGTATTTTCACTAGTTTAATTCCTGAAAATGAGGACTGGGAATGTATGGTTTTAAACTTCTGTGTAGAAAATTAAAATTATGAAATATTGTTTTTTTTTGTTGTTTTTTGTATTTTCATAGAACAAAAGCAAATGAGCATATTGTTTCAGAGAAGGTGCTACCAGTAGAATGCAGAGAAGTGCCACAAACCTCAACAAGTGTTCATGTTTGGACCGCATGTTATACATTGCCTATATTTCCTCCAGTTGTACAGATGGCCCTTGATAGAAAGGACATTGGTTTCAAATCAAAAGACAAATCTGCCCTTCGTGCAGCTCTAATACAGACTCTGTTTGATGACCTCAGCAAATATACGCTGTAAGAACTGAGATTTCGGTGTTTGTTTTAGATACATAGGCAACCAATTTTAGAATAATTACATAACATAACATAGCATATTCATTTTTAAAATGATTACTATTTTTTTTTTAAATCTATCATAACAGCAATATTTTATTCAAGAGAAAAAGTTTTATTAAATTCATTTTGATAATGCTTTTCAGCATGTTTTTTTTGTAAATTAAAGCAATTGTAAAATGCAACTGTATTTCATGACATTATTTCTCAAATATATATCTTTCTTATAATTCACTTACAATTCATATGCCTATATTATTTTCTAATCTGTATATTTAGGTATCCAGACCACATAATGTACAGTACTGTGCTAAGTACTTTGTGCTGTAAGTACAGATTTCTAAGGGATGACAGCCAAACTGGATATGTGAGTATACATTTGGTAGTTATATTCATAAAAGAAATAGTCGAATAAACATTAATTTGTCAAAATTATGCAGCGTTAAATATATTTTTACTAGTTGATATGTATTTTTTATAGCCAGATAATGGACATAGGTTTAACTTTCTATCATTGTTTCAGGCTACTCTACTTGAAATACTGAGAAATAAATTCAAAAAAGAGAGAAAGACACTTATTTCAGTGGAGACTGTAGAAGACATGAAAAAAAAGTTTGGTGCTGTGGGTCGAGGAAGGAAGCGTGCACCAGAGCAACAGCAACCGCTCATGAAAAAGAGAAGAGAATCTGTAAGCCTAACTCTTGGATCTGCATTGACAGAAATAGATTGAAATAGAATTACATACTTTATATATGTACATACATGCGATTGTGTAGTTTATTAGCTAATTGGCTTTCATGGAGAGTACTTGATCTTTAGCATTTTTCCAGAGTAAAGAAAAGCACAGAGAATACATGCAGTAAATGCCTGATCATAAGTATTGAATTACTTAACGTTATGATACATATTGCAGATGCAAAGTGAGGAGTTCCCAGGAGAAGACGAGCATAGTATTGCCAAACACTTGGACTCCATAAGAAAAGAAATAACGAAATTGAGGCCGAACATTGAAGCCATATGTGACAGCATGAATAGAACTGTACACACTCGGGAAAGAATGATGGAGAAGAAGTCCACTGAAGAAGTCCTTGGTCTGTTTCCATTCCTAAAGCATCCTAAACTGGTAGGTACTAGTTTTTATTCTACTATGGTGATTGATGAGAAATTAATATTTTTAGTTATAAGCATGTATAATCACTTTAATTAGTCCTCCTAGGTGACCTTTCTGCATCAGCAATCCACCTGCTCCAGCTTTTACAAAACTCCACTGCTCCTGGTTTTTCCCATGCAACTTCTTTCTGCTCGCATTCAGTTTAGTTTGATTTTGTTTTATTTATTGATTTTTTTAACTACTACATTATTTGTAAGTATTCAACTCTTTTTTACAGCTGTGTATATCGCCTTGGATAAAGGCATATGATAAATAAATAAATATAATAATAACTTTAGCATCTGTATTTTAGCTGTTGCACGAAGTAGAACTACGTTTTGGAGTAAACTTGGAACGGAACCTAATGAGTGGCCTATCCAGAATGGTAGATGCTATTTTCAGACTTTCTAGTGGGCATCTTCTAACTACTGTGATGTCCTACATTGAAGATGCTTCAGATAAGACACAGGGAAATGGTAATGTATAAGAAATATTTATTGTACATCAAATTGTTTTGACCTATCTCAGAATAGGATCTATAAATAACTATTAAACAGAAAATGATGCAACTTCATTTCATACACTTGGAGCATAATATTTCATGGGGAAGATAGCTGGTATTTAACTCTCACAGGGGCATAAAAACCAATGCGAAAAACCTGCATGAACAGATTTTTAGAAACTTTGTTGATACTGTTCTTAACATTTTTTTGCTCCAATCCACAATAACGTTTGTATCAGTGGTGGTCAGTCCTGGTCCTGGAGAGCTACAGTCGTGTGTGTGTTTTTTTTAGGTACCTTTAAATCATTTAAACTATTCTTTATCTGTGCAGTTTAGCAAATAATGAATTCATGAATGTAACTGAGAGCACTGGTGGAATGCAAAGCCAAAGATCCTGTACCTCTCAGACCAGGGTTGCTCAACATTCTTCCGTTTGCTTTGTACTTTGTATATGATCTGATACCCTATTTGTAGGACTGAGAATGAATGCTGCATTGTTGCTGTTGCCAGCTTTGTTTCGAGAGAGGGAAAATCTGTTTGTTGTTGACCAAGTAAGTTAATTGAGCTCTACTTTTTAAATGTAGCTTAACTGAATTGATGTTTTCAATGTTAAATACAAAGTCAAATTATCATTTAGAGATATCTCAAAATGAGTTTGAGATATCTCCAAATTAATTCCTGATATCTGTAAACCATTTTGAGATATCTTAAAATATGTTAAGATATCTCTAATTATTTCAAAATATTTTAAGATATATTCAACTGATTTAAGGAAATTTTGAAATATTTAAAGATATCTGTTAAATATTTAAAGGTATCTCTTAATTTGGCTTGCCATAAATGTGTACTTAATGAATTATGAGGGAGACTTGTAGGCAATTAACAGGAGTTTAAGACGTTCCTCGCTGTTTTAAGTGAGATCCGACAGTTAAAATGTTTTTAAAGGGAGGAATATTACGAAATCCCTTTAAAGTAGCCGCAGCCCCACCACACGAGCCGCCACTGCTTGTAGGTATGGTGAGATGCTGCTGAAGTACAATTTCACATAATTTATTGTTGAATAAAGTTATTAATTATTATTTTAAAATCTATACAGGTACCACCATCACCTACGCCAACTATCGTTTTCAAGGGAACAACAAGCCCATTGGCAGCAGATGACATCTCTGTTTGTGTTGATGGAATTGAGATACTCAGTGATTATCCAGGAATGGATATCACCCTTGCTGTTGAATGTATTTTTTCTCTTTATTTTTCCTTGGGCATTGAGTATCCTAAAGCTCTAAAAAATGGTCTGACTTTCATGGAAAGGTACTTCATGAAGCTGAGTATCTCTGACAAAGTACCTTTGCCAGTGTTAAAGATGTACAGTCAAATAACTGCACTTTTACTTGGGGAATAATTATATTGATCTGATGGAATGCCATTTTAACATTTAATCTGAAATTAAATGAATTTATTGTGTCAACTATTTAATTTGATTACAAAAACAGAATATTTGATATAAAAATGTAATTGTACATATAAAAAAAAGTATTTATTTTAAATGTAAATGGCTGATTAGAAAATTAATTGTTTGTAACAAATGTAAATTGTTTTTAATAGAAGTTTTGATCTCAAAAAACTAATAAACATTCAGTCTTAATTTATAGATATCATAAACTCATAATAAGCTCTGATCTAAATACTGTACTGTAGCTCTTCTAATTTGTGCCACCAAAAAATGAATAAGAAAAAAGAAACCCACGTTCATCAGTTTCAATATACATTTTATCTCAGCTTTTTCAAGGTCTATTACATGTTCTTGAAAATGTATTTTGTGTAAGTTTCAGGAAAATCTGTGGGATGCATAGATTTATTTTCCAGTTTGCTGCGAGACCCTTTTTTTCACTGTGTAAATAATATGGTTTAATTATTAAAAACACACAGGTTGAATAAAACGGTGTAAAACTGTATATAACTAAACCTGAAACTACTCTAATGGTTTAACCTGTAAAAACAATAAATTGTTATATAAATGTTTAATAAATAAATTGTTGGCATCCTGAATTGAGTGATTTATCAAAGCACTTACACTTCTGAGGTTGGGGGATTCTAAAGGATGTGAAGAGCTCTTAACGGTATACATTTGTTTTTTCTCAGATGAACCAAACAACCCTCCATAGAATGTTAATTGTAAGGTTCAATAGTGTAACTCTTATGGTTCTATATTAAACCTCAATAGAAGGTTCTTCAGAGGAACCAATATGGTTCTGTATTATACCATTAATATAAGAACCATGGTGGTTCTTTATTAAACCTCTAATGCAGGGTTCTTCCAAAGAACCATTTTAAAAGGTTCCATATAGCACTTCAAAATGGTTCCAAATCTATACTAGCAGATAGAACCTTTTAGGGTTCTATATTGTACCCTTTTTTCTAAGAGTGTACTGCATAAAAAAACGAGTGTGTTGTCGTGGCAGTTGGTGATCAAAGAAATAAAACAAAATAAAATCAATAAATAATAATGTCATAGACTTAAAGTCATACCTTTGAAGTCATAATGCATTGCAAGTGTTATTAGGGAATGTTGTGCTGTGTTTTCAAGCGCTTCAATGTGACAGCGGGTGCGTACACGGAGATCAAGAGCAGCCGGAGCAGGGGAGGGATACCATGGTAAATAGGTTACCTATTTACCATGGTATCTCTCCCCTGGGTGCGTTGTGTTTTGGTGAGCAGGAAAGCAGCGGGCGGGATGGCGAGCTTGTCCTGCTGCTCCAAAACAAGCTACCTTAAGAGCCGGTACGATGCGGTCAATGGGTGAAGTTCGTCAGGAGTACTGCATTAAAAAAAAAACGAGTGTGTTGTCGTGGCAGTTGGTGATCCAAGAAATAAAACAAAATAAAATCAATAAATAATAATGTCATAGACTTAAAGTCATACCTTTGAAGTCATAATGCATTGCAAGTGTTATTAGGGAATGTTGTGCTGTGTTTTCAAGCGCTTCAATGTGACAGCGGGTGCGTTCACGGAGATCAAGAGCAGCCGCCGCAGGGGAGGGATACCATGGTAAATAGGTTACCTATTTACCATGGTATCTCTCCCCTGGGTGCGTTGTGTTTTGGTGAGCAGGAAAGCAGCGGGCGGGATGGCGAGCTTGTCCTGCTGCTCCAACACAAGCTACCTTAAGAGCCAGTAGGATGCGGTCAATGGGTGAAGTTCGTCAGGAGTACTGCATAAAAAAAAAAAAACGAGTGTGTTGCCGTGGCAGTTGGTGATCAAAGAAATAAAACAAAATAAAATAAATAAATAATAATGTCATAGACTTAAAGTCATACCTTTGAAGTCATAATGCATTGCAAGTGTTATTAGGGAATGTTGTGCTGTGTTTTCAAGCGCTTCAATGTGACAGCGGGTGCGTTCACGGAGATCAAGAGCAGCCGGAGATCAAGAGCAGCCGCCGCAAGGGGAGGGATACCATGGTAAATAGGTTACCTATTTACCATGGTATCTCTCCCCTGGGTGCGTTGTGTTTTGGTGAGCAGGAAAGCAGCGGGCGGGATGGCGAGCTTGTCCTGCTGCTCCAACACAAGCTACTTTAAGAGCCCGTACGATGCGGTCAATGGGTGAAGTTCGTCAGGAGTACTGCATAAAAAAAAAAAAACGAGTGTGTTGTCGTGGCAGTTGGTGAGCAAAGAAATAAAACAAAATAAAATCAATAAATAATAATGTCATAGACTTAAAGTCATACCTTTGAAGTCATAATGCATTGCAAGTGTTATTAGGGAATGTTGTGCTGTGTTTTCAAGCGCTTCAATGTGACAGCGGGTTCGTTCACGGCGATCAAGAGCAGCCGGAGATCAAGAGCAGCCGCCGCAAGGGGAGGGATACCATGGTAAATAGGTTACCTATTTACCATGGTATCTCTCCCCTGGGTGCGTTGTGTTTTGGTGAGCAGGAAAGCAGCGGGCGGGATGGCGAGCTTGTCCTGCTGCTCCAACACAAGCTACCTTAAGAGCCGGTACGATGCGGTCAATGGGTGAAGTTCGTCAGGAGTACTGCATAAAAAAAAAACGAGTGTGTTGTCGTGGCAGTTGGTGATCAAATAAATAAAACAAAATAAAATCAATAAATAATAATGTCATAGACTTAAAGTCATACCTTTGAAGTCATAATGCTTTGCAAGTGTTATTAGGGAATGTTGTGCTGTGTTTTCAAGCGCTTCAATGTGACAGCGGGTGCGTTCACGGAGATCAAGAGCAGCCGAGATCAAGAGCAGCCGCCGCAGGGGAGGGATACCATGGTAAATAGGTTACCTATTTACCATGGTATCTCTCCCCTGGGTGCGTTGTGTTTTGGTGAGCAGGAAAGCAGCGGGCGGGATGGCGAGCTTGTCCTGCTGCTCCAACACAACGCTAGCTACCATATACACCTAGATACGAATGCATAGTAGTATACTGGCCAAGGGCGTTGGTTTTGCCCAGAGCCGTAACTAAGCTTTTAGCTACCGGGGCATGCAAATATATATATATATATATATATATATATATATATATATATATATATATATATATATATATATATATATATATATATATATATATATATATACATATATTAATTATTGTTATTTTTTTTCTTTTTTCTTTTTTTTTTTGGGATGTTAGGAGTTAGGATGGTATTTACTCGCGCATAGGTTTGAATGTTATTTCCGAATCTCTCCTTTAACATGTCTGAAGGGGACACTGTATTACTTAAAACGTGAATTAACGTCTTAAATCGTGTTAAAAGTGAGCAGTTACCTGGGATTACACACCAGCTCAACAGAAAAGAATGCATAGAGAAAAATATTGTATTCTGGCCAAGGGCTTTGGTTTTGCCCAGAGCCGTAACTAAGCTTTTAGCTACCGGGGCATACAAATATATATATATATATATATATATATATATATATATATATATATATATATATATACAAGGGCGTAGGTTTGGTTTGAACATTGGTGGGGACACAATTTTGTAGGGGGGCGGAGTCACGGTCGCTAGTGGGGTTCGGGGGCATGCCCCCCCGGGAAGAAATTTTTTAGTAGACAGCTATTAAATGGTAACTTCTGGTGGCTTGAAATGAATGCTGGACATGAATCGAGGACAGTTTGATTGACATGAAGTTGGCTGGTATACACTTAAAACACTATGATAAAGTGTCCCTCCTGGAAGCTGGTTTGACATCCCTGCTGTAGAATTACTAATAACCTGAATTATAACCTATCCCAGCCTTACTGTAAGCTACCAATACCCCTGGCGCTACAAGCATGAGCACATGCACGCTCACGTGCTCTGCCTGCCACTCCTGTGTCTGTGCTGCTGCTCGTACCTGGGTGCATTGCTTCATTCACCTGATAAAATAATAAATTGATGCATGCCATATAGAGAGAAAATATATGGCTATGCTAACTTTATTTGCTGAGTATTACTATACAGCATTAGCCTACTATTATATCACAATGTGCCTCAAACAATAATATATCTCAAAACTGAGTCTAACACTTTCACTGTTATAATCACTAAGCCATTACAGACCCCACCTGCGACCCTGTTGCTCCACCTGCCTCTGTACTGCTTTTACCTGGCTGCACTGCTTCACTCGCCTGATAAAATGATAAATTGATGCATGCTGTTTAGAGAGAAAGTATGACTCTGCTAACTTCATTAGTAAATTATTTTTCATTTGCTATGAGAATCATTATCAATTGTGTTTATTACTTTAATAACATCTTCCTACTTACACTTTGACATTTTGTAAAAAAAAACTTCCTTATGTCCATCTTTATTTTTTTGGTTGCTATTATGCTTTAGTCACCTAAAGCCAAATTGAAGTGATTAGCTAACGTTAGTTGAATGACGATATCAAAACATGCTCACGCACTCTCTCTCTCTCTCTCTCTCTCTCGCGCTGAGGATTGTGGGATTGTGGGAGGAGCTTGCGGAGAGGCGGTAGCGTTTGAACGCTGGTGCGGTAGGAGAGTGTTTTCGCTACTATATTTTTTGCAAATTTATATATTTAATTGTTAATTGTTTAGTTCGTTTATATATCTTTGTTTCGTTGCTTTGTTTGTACTTTCCCGTGTATAGAGTAGTGTGTGTGTGTGTGTGTGTAGGTCCCGTTATGGGATCTCACTCTGGAGGGCTGGGGGCTCTCAGCCGCCGACACGGGGTCAGCTGCTTGCCCGATGCCGGCGTGTCGGTGGAGGAGTGCCTGCTGGCAGTGGGAGAGGTGGTCGGGTGTGACAATATAATATCGGCATCCCGGATGAATAAAAGGTTTGTCGTGTTTTTAAAAGAGGTATCGCTGGTCAATCAGCTAGTGGAGGAAGGTTTTTCAGTGAAAGGAGATTTTATTCAAGTATCCCCCTTAGTAACCCCTGTTACCAAGGTAATCATGTCTAATGTGCCGCCGTTTTTAAAAAACGAGACCTTGGCAAATGAACTTGCCCGATATGGCAAACTGGTGTCCCCAATTAAAAATATACCATTAGGGTGCAGAAATACAAGTGTTAAGCACGTCCTGTCTTTTCGGAGACAGGCGTTTTTGCTGCTGAATAACCCGGGGGATGTGATTGATGTTGCTTGGAGCTTCAGTGTGGAAGGGACGGGCTGCGTAGTGTTTGTCAGCTCGGATACAATGCAGTGTTTTAACTGTGGGGAACAGGGACACCAGAGGAGAGCCTGCCCGAGAAAAAACAAAAATGAGGAAAGGCAGGAGCAGGGTACTGATGGCAGGGAGGAGGCTGGGGATGTTGGGGGTGAGCGGGAGGATGAGGCTGCTCCCCCATCGCAGCGCCAGCCGGAGTCTGCAGAGACCAGAGAGCCGCCGATCGGGATGAAGCCGCCCACACCACAGCCGAGGCTGAAGAGACTCAGCCACGGTCCGGCACAAAATAAAACTACCGAAAATGATGAGGGTTTTGTGATGGTAGCTAAAAAAAGACTTAAAAAACAAAAAAACAAAGAAGTTGCAGATCTGCCTAACAGCGAGCGGGGGACGGAGCAGAGCCCCGAGCCTGTGCTGGAGGGGAGCCTGCAGTCTCAGGCAGGGGGGTCTGTCCCTCCTGATATGGAGGGAGAGGGGAGCGGCACGGCGACGGGCTTACAACCCGGCGCGGTGCAGCGCTCTTCTCTCTCTGAACCCCAGCAAGCGGAGGCAGAGGCAGCGGTGACGGCTGTGGCTGTGCTGGGAGGAGGAGAGGAGAGCGGCGCGGGGGAGCTGGCAGCCGTGGACGGCGGAGCAGACAGCGAGGACGGAGCAGAGGAAATGGAGGGGGAGCTCTCTGACTCCTCGCTTATCTCTGACATCCCCGATAGCCAACCCGTTAACAGGGGGAAAAAAATCTATACCCTAGATGAATTTAAACAGTTTATGGAGAGTACAAAAGGGAAAAGGGGGGTTGAAATTGAAAACTTCTTCCCAGATCTGCGATTATTCCTCCACTCAGCACACATCGTCACACGAAAGGCAACATTAGAGGAGTTCGACCAGCAAAAAAGGTACCGTCTTAAAAAATATGTTCAAATAATTAAGAAAAAGATCGCTAATGTTGCCAAACAATAATTTTAAAAATGGATACTTCTTTTAAGAATTTTTTTATTGTTGCTTGTTTTACTCTGTCAGTTTTATTTTTTTTAGCCGCTATGGAAAAGTGCGTTTTTATTTCTTTTAACGTGAATGGCTGCAGACAGTCTTTTAAAAGAGCGCAGCTGTGTGAGTTTTTAGAGCAGAAGCGGGCGGGGGTCGCTCTGCTGCAGGAGACGCACTCAGACAGGGAGAATGAGGCGGCGTGGCTGGCAGAGTGGAGGGGGCCGTGTGTGCTGAGCCACGGCTCAAGCACCAGTGCAGGAGTGGCAATTTTATTTAAGCCCAGCCTAGGAGCAACAATTTTAGATATTGAAGAAATTGAAAAGGGGAGGTTATTAAAAGTGAGAGCAAGGTTGGGTGGTACTGTATTTGTTTTTATTAATATTTATGCACCAAATAAAGGAAGGGAACGCATTTTAATTTTTAATAAATTAAAGCAAGCTCTTTTAAATATTGATAATGATGATGTGGTGGTGGTGGGAGGAGATTTTAACTGCACTATTGATTTTACAATGGATAGAAATAATGAGGAACCCAATCCCCAATCCTCAAGTGAATTAGCTGCAGTTTTTCAGTTCAGTGGCCTGGTTGATGTCTGGAGGTGTCTGCACCCCAATGCAAGACAGTACACCTGGTCTCATTGTCGCGCACAACAAATATATAGAGCCAGGTTAGACCGCTTCTACACAACACACACTCATTTGAATAAATTCATTAAAGCCAATATCATCCCCAGTAGCCTCTCTGACCACCACTGCCTGTTAGTTACAGTAATACTCACCACTGACTCTCACAGCACCTCCTACTGGCATTTTAATTTAAAGCTATTACAGGACACACTTTTTGTAAAACAATTTAATGATTTTTGGAACATTTGGAAAAAAGAAAAAACAAATTATAAAAATATTAGGCAGTGGTGGGACATTGGCAAAACGCAGATTAAAATCTTTTGCCAGCAGTACACACTCAATTCAACCGGGTCACTGAACGCAGCAGTGAGAGAGCTGGAGTTGAAAATTCTCCAGTTAGAGAGCAGCCTGGACACAGATCACCAGGAGCAGACCCTGCAAACGCTGAGGGAGCAGAAACACATGCTGGGCAGCCTGCTGAAGGAAAGAGTGAAGGGGGCGCTGGTGCGCTCTCGCTTCATGGGGCTTAAAGACATGGACACCCCCTCCAGTTTCTTTTTTGGCTTGGAGAGGAGGAGAGCAGACAGCCGGAAGATGCACTGCGTCCGGACGCCTTGCGGCAGGGAGCTGTACAGCCGGGAGGAGATCAGCAGGGAGGCAGTAAAATTCTATTCTGAACTATACAGCAAAGAGCCTTGTGAGCAGAAGGATACAGACCTGCTGCTCCAGGATTTGCCCACCCTGAGCGAGGAAGAACAGAACCAATTAGACAAGCCACTAACATACCAGGAGCTGACCACTGCTGTTACACAGCTTTCAAATGGAAAAGCTCCTGGCATTGATGGACTGCCCACTGAATTTTTTAAAAGTTTCTGGACTGTGATTGGTGAGGACTTTTTGCAGGTGCTGGGAGAGAGCCTCCGAGATAAAGAACTGCCCCTCAGCTGCAGGCGGGCAGTAATCACACTACTGCCCAAGAAAGGAGACCTGTGTTTACTCAAAAACTGGAGACCTGTTTCGCTTTTATGTTCTGATTTTAAAATTATTTCAAAATGTCTGGCCAATAGACTAAAAATGTGTATAGGAGCTGTAATACACACGGACCAAACTTACTGCATACCGGGACGTTCCATTTTTGATAATTTGTTTTTAATTCGAGACTTTTTATCAATGGCTAAGACATGTGATTTGAATGTTGGGCTGGTTTCTTTAGATCAGGAGAAAGCGTTTGACAGGGTCGACCACACATACCTTTTTAAAACCCTGGAAGCCTTCGGGTTTGGCCCTGTTTTTATTTCTTATATCCAGCTTTTATATTGGAATGTTTTTAGCATTTTAAAGATTAACAATGGGCTGAGTCAGCCCTTCCCAGTGTGCAGGGGTATTAGGCAGGGCTGCTCCCTGTCTGGAATGCTTTATTCACTGGCCATAGAGCCCCTGCTGCACCTGCTGAGGGGCCGGCTGGTTGGCTGGGCAGTGCCCTCCTCACCCTCCTCTGTCGCAGTGAAGGTGTCCGCTTATGCAGACGATGTGAACGTGTTTGTGTGCAGTGACGGAGACATCAAGGCACTACAGCAGAGCCTGCACACATTCCAAGGAGCCTCTACAGCAAGAGTTAACTGGGCAAAGTGTGACACCTTCCTGTCAGGCAGTTGGCATGATTGCACCCCCCCTGTCCTGCCTGAGGTGCTGAGATGGGACAGGACAGGTATAAAAGTGCTGGGGGTGTTTTTTGGAGTGGAGATATATATGCAGAAAAATTGGGAGGGCCTAGTGGACAGGGTGAGGGGGCGGCTGCAGAGATGGAGGGGACTGCTGGCCCAGCTGTCCTTTAGGGGAAGGGTCCTGGTGATTAATAATCTGGTGGCCTCCATGCTGTGGCACAGGCTGGTGTGTCTGGACCCTCCCCGGGGCATGGTGCAGGAGATCCAAAGAATACTGCTGGAGTTTTTCTGGAGCGGGAGACATTGGCTGAGGCCAGCGGTCCTGTATCTCCCCACTGATGAAGGGGGGCAGGGGTTGGTCTGCATTGCCAGCAGGGTGGCAGCCTTCAGACTGCAGGCGGTTCAGAGGCTCCTGTACGCTGGGGAGGAGGCTCATTGGAAGAGGCTAGCTTGTTTTTTCCTCAGCAGAGTAGGGGGGCTGGGGATAGACAAACACCTGTTTTTAATTGAGAGTGCCAGACTAGCTAAAGTAGGTCTCTCTTCTTTTTACTTGAGTGCTTTAGATGCCTGGAGGGCAGTGAGGGTGGCGAGAGATGAGGGGTCCCTGACAGGCAGGGTCCTGTTGGAGGAGCCCCTATTTTTCAATCCGCTCTTCCCTGTACGTTTCTTTCAGTCAATGACGCTCTGTGCCAGCTTTGTGAGGGCAGGAGTGACCAGGCTGAGACATCTTATCAACTTTGAGCTCTCCTGCTGGCTGACTGCTACACAGCTGGCTGGGCGGCTGGGCTGGCACTCTGAGAGACTGGCAGAGAAAATGGTCAGTGAACTGAGAAGTTGTCTTTCCCCCAAGCTCAGGGAGGCTGTGAGAGAGGAGATGTCCAGCGGCACAGGGCAGAGACAAGACTTCATCTTTCCAGGGCTGCTAGTGTGTCCAGCAGTAGGTGAAGGAGAGGAGGGTGTAGGAAACGAGGGAATGTTATTAAACCTAGACACAGTTAAAGATCTAACTCTTCATACAGCAGAGAGTAAGAAGATCTACCAAATTTGTGTGAAGGCATCACATTCCCACCAGTTGAGGGGGTTGGTGGATTCAAGGTGGAGGGCATGTCTGGAGGTAAAGGAGGGGTGCAGGCCAGTATGGAGGGTTCTGTATAAACTGCCCCTCACCAAGAGAGCGGGGGACCTGCAGTGGAGGATCCTGCACTGTATTGTGTCCACCGGCAGGTTTCTCCATAGAGTTGATGCTAGCATTAGCTCAGAGTGCTGTTTCTGCTCTGCAGAGGAAACAGTGTTTCACATGTATAGTGAGTGTGTCAGACTAGGACCACTCTTCCATCTCCTACAGGAGCTCCTGCAGGGCCTAGGCTAGGAGTTCACAAAAGAGCTTTTTATCTTTGGGGTTCCCTACAGTTTTAAAAAGAGAAACAGGTGTGTTTTAATTAATTTTATAATGGGTCAGGCAAAATTGGCCATTTTAAAATCCAGAAAGAACAGTATCTCTGGCGCCGGGCTGACTGATGTTGTGTTGCAGTTCAGGGTTTTGGTGGTCAGCCGGATAAGAGTGGATTTTGAATTTTTTAAACTAAATAATAACCCGGAGGACTTCCAGGAGAGGTGGTGTGTGGGAGACGCCTTGTGTGCTGTGAGTGAGGAGGGGGAGCTCCAGTTTTTGTTCTAGTTTTAATTTTATTTTTTATTTTTTTACAGTGTTTTTATTAATTTTGGCTTTAATCTGTTTTTAACAGAAAGAAAACACTGTGGTTTTTTTAATTGATTTTTTATGATCCTTTTATTTTGATAAAATCTATTTTTAAGGAGAACATGATTATTTTAGGATTTTTTAATATTGCTAATTCTTAATTTTGTTATGTTTTACCTTTATTGAGTTTTAATGGATTTTATTTGGAATGTTAAATAAAGGATCTTAAAAGTCAAAAGTCAGTCTCTCTCTCTCTCTCTCTCTCTCTCTCTCTCTCTCTCTCTCTCTCTCTCTCTCTCTCTCTCTCTCTCTCTCTCTCTCTCTCTCTCTCTCTCTCTCTCTCTCTCTCTCTCTCTCTCTCTCTCTCTCTCACACACACACACACACACACACACACACACACACACACACACACACACATAATGATTTAGCTGTGAAACAAGCTAGCTAGCCACCAAGGACGTTGGGTTAGCAGCTAGCAATGGGTCGCTAACGTAATAGATAGGTAGGTAGGTAGCTTTATTCTCTCAAACTATGTTGCTGACGAGCTGACAATACCTTCAGCCGCGGCACCTGGCTTTCATTCAGTCAGTGGCTCACACTCATCAGCCTGACCGGCAAGCGGCAACTTCAGATGAGCGTCTTTCCAGAGTCCAGCCTAAACCAGCGGTTCTCAACCTTTTTTTACTCACGCCGCACTGACATTTATTTGTATATCTGTCGTCGTCCCCCCCCCCCCCCCCCCCACCATTAATTTGACTTTTTATATATTTTTTATTACTGCCTATATAATATAGTGCATTTATTTAGCCGCCTGGATAGTCACACTGTCATTCAATCAAATACATATGTTCGTGTTCGCTTTTTACACACACGATACAAAAATATCAAGCAAGGAGTAAGTTAGTTACAAAGGGAGGAAGGAGGATTGAAATAATATGACAACGCATTAACCAACAAACACAAACATCGAATTAAACTGATTATATTTATTCTTATTTTTTAAAATAAATGTGAAAATTGTGGCACAATGTACACCGTTTAAGAATGACTAGAATTTTTTTTTATTATTTTAAACCCGGAGATTTACCTTTCACTCCCGAGTCCTTGTGCACTTTCGCACTTCAATGAAAACAACACACTCTGCTGGTCCCTGACGTCAGCCACGCACTGAGTCCGTGTTACAGTGATGCAGTATGGAAGGGCCAAAGTCAATCAAATTAGCGTTTTTTTTTGTTTTGTTTTTTTTGGAGGAGGGAGGACTAACGAGGGGGAGGGGTGGGGGGCTTGAGAGAGTTAACCCTTTGTGGAGCAGATAAAATGACTTGACAAAAGACGTTTAAGATTTATCAAAATTATTGGTAGGGACAATTCAACGGTCCCTTGACATTGGTAGGGACATGTCCCTACCATCCCTAGCTAAATCTACGTCGGTGCCGGAGGTCCATTATTATTATTATTATTTATTTCTTAGCAGACGCCCTTATCCAGGGCGACTTACAATCGTAAGCAAAAACATTTCAAGCGTTACAATACAAGTAATACAATAAGAGCAAGCAATACAATAACTTTTGTTCAAGTAAAGTACAAGTTTGACAAACCACAATTCAATAATACAGCAGGTAATAGTGATAGTTACATCAGGATGTGAGTAAATACAAAGTACTACAGGTTAAAAACTTGGCAGATTACAGTATTCTGAAGTACAGGATTAAATGCAGTAAAATAGGGGCTGATAAGAGCAAAATAAAGCACATTTACATGAAGGGTGATAGTGTCCCAGGATACAAACAGAGGAGTTCTACAGGTGCTCTTTGAAGAGGTGAGTCTTAAGGAGGCGCCGGAATGTGGTCAGGGACTGGGCAGTCCTGACATCTGTAGGAAGGTCATTCCACCACTGCGGAGCAAGGGTGTAGAAGGAGCGGGCTTTGGAGGCAGGGGAGCGTAGCGGTGGTAGAGCTAGTCTTCTAGTGCAGGCGGAGCGGAGAGGTCGAGTGGGGGTGTAGGGAGAGATGAGGGTCTGGAGGTAGCTGGGTGCAGACTGGTCAAGGCATCTGTCCATGCAATTTATATATAGGACAGTCTTAGGTCGCCTGCAGATACATTAGTCCAATCAATGCGTCTGAACCTGGTGTGTAATCCCAAAGTAACTGCTCACAGTTAACACGTTTTAATACGTTAATTCACGTTTTAAGTAATACAGTGTCCCCTTCAGACATGTTAAAGGAGAAATTCGGAAATAACATACAAACTATGCGCGAGTAAATACCATCCTAACTCCTAACATCCAAAAAAAAAAAAAAGAAAAAAAAAAGAACAATTATATATATAGCTACCTAGATTGTATTGAATTAACAAAACAAATAATAATAATTAACTGAGAGGTATTGGAAGAAAAAATACACCTATTTTGTTTATAACTTTTAGAATGTTTGTATGCTGTAGCTGCAATATTGAGTCTTTCCATCCACCTCCGGTTGCTTCATTCCGGAGGTCCATGCAATTTATATATATATATATATATATATATATATATATATATATATATATATATATATATATATATATATTTGGATGCCCCGGTAGCTAAATGCTTAGTTACGGCGCTGGGCAAAACCAATGCCCATGGCCAGTATACTCGCGCATAGTTTTGTATGTTATTTCCAAATCTCTCCTTTAACATGTCTGAAGGGGACACTGTATTAATAAAAACGTGAATTAACGTCTTAAAACGTGTTAACAGTGAGCAGTTACCTTGGGATTACACACTAGGTTCAGATGCATTGATTGGATTAATGTATCCGCAGGCGACCTAAGACTCACCGTTTCAACGGTGTCAGTAGTGCTCAACAGATAATAATGCATACAGAAAAATATTGTATACTGGCCATGGGCTTTGGTTTTGCCCAGCGCCGTAAATAAACATTTAGCTACCAGGGCATGCAAATATATATATATATATATATATATATATATATATATATATATATATATATATATATATATATATATATATTATATATATATATATATATATATAAATTGCATGGATCTCCGGAATGAAGCAACCGGAGGTGGATGGAAAGTCTCAATATTGCAGCTACCGGGGCATGCAAGACTCCATATCGTAGATACCGGGCATGCAATTATATATATATATATATATATATTAATATTATTGTTATTTTTTTTTTTTTTTTTTTTTGGATGTTAGGAGTTAGGATGGTATTTACTCGCGCATAGTTTTGTATGTTATTTCCGAATTTCTCCTTTAACATGTCTGAAGGGGACACTGTATTACTTAAAACGTGATTTAACGTATTAAAACGTGTTAACTGTGAGCAGTTACCTTGGGATTACACACCAAGTTCAACCGCATTGATTGGACTAATGTATCCACAGGCGAGCTAAGACTCACCGTTTCAACGGTGTCAGTAGTGCTCAACAGAAAATAATGCATACAGAAAAATATTGTATACTGGCCATGGGCTTTGGTTTTCCCCAGCGCCGTAACTAAGCATTTAGCTACCGGGGCATGCAAATATATTTTTATATATATATATATATATATATATATATATATATATATATATATATATATATATAAATTGCATGGACCTCCGGAATGAAGCAACCGGAGGTGGATGGAAAGACTCAATACTGAAGCAACCGGGGCATGCAAGACTCCATATCGTAGATACTGGGCATTGAATTATATATACAGTTAGTCCAATCAATGCGTCTGAACCTGGTGTGTGTGTGTATATATATATATATATATATATATATATATATATATATATATATATATATATATATATATATATATATATATATATATTGCATGGACCTCCGGAATGAAGCAACCGGAGGTGGCTGGAAAGACTCAATATTGCAGCTACAGCATACAAACATTCTAAATGTTATAAACAAAATAGGTGTATTATTTTTTCCAATACCTCTCAGTTAATTATTATTATTTGTTTTGTTAATTCAATACAATCTAGGTAGCTATATATATAATTGTTCTTTTTTTTCTTTTTTTTTTTTTTGGATGTTAGGAGTTAGGATGGTATTTACTCGCGCATAGTTTTGTATGTTATTTCCGAATTTCTCCTTTAACATGTCTGAAGGGGACACTGTATTACTTAAAACGCGAATTAACGTATTAAAACGTGTTAACTGTGAGCAGTTAATTTGGGATAACACACCAGGTTCAGCCGCATTGATTGGACTAATGTATCGGCAGGCGACCTAAGACTCACCGTTTCAACGGTGTCAGTAGTGCTCAACAGAAAATAATGCATACAGAAAAATATTGTATACTGGCCATGGGCTTTGGTTTTGCCCAGCGCCGTAACTAAGCATTTAGCTACCGGGGCATGCAAATACATATATATATATATATATATATATATATATATATATATATATATATATATATATATATATATATATATATATATATATATATAAAAATCTGTCTATTAAAACGTGTTAACTGTGAGCAGTTACCTTGGGATTACACACCAGGTTCAGACGCATTGATTGGACTAATGTATCCGCAGGCGACCTAAGACTGTCCTATATATAAATTGCATGGACAGATGCCTTGACCAGTCTGCACCCAGCTACCTCCAGACCCTCATCTCTCCCTACACCCCCACTCGACCTCTCCGCTCCGCCTGCACTAGAAGACTAGCTCTACCACCGCTACGCTCCCCTGCCTCCAAAGCCCGCTCCTTCTCCACCCTTGCTCCGCAGTGGTGGAATGACCTTCCTACAGATGTCAGGACTGCCCAGTCCCTGACCACATTCCGGCGCCTCCTTAAGACTCACCTCTTCAAAGAGCACCTGTAGAACTCCTCTGTTTGTATCCTGGGACACTATCACCCTTCATGTAAATGTGCTTTATTTTGCTCTTATCAGCCCCTATTTTACTGCATTTAATCCTGTACTTCAGAATACTGTAATCTGCCAAATTTTTAACCTGTAGTACTTTGTATTTACTCACATCCTGATGTAACTATCACTATTTACTCACATCCTGATGTAACTATCACTATTACCTGCTGTATTATTGAATTGTGGTTTGTCAAACTTGTACTTTACTTGAACAAAAGTTATTGTATTGCTTGCTCTTATTGTATTACTTGTATTGTAACGCTTGAAATGTTTTTGCTTACGATTGTAAGTCGCCCTGGATAAGGGCGTCTGCTAAGAAATAAATAATAATAATAATAATGGACCTCTGGAATGAAGCAACCGGAGGTGGATGGAAAGACTCAATATTGCAGCTACCGGGGCATGCAAGACTCCATATCGTAGATATCGGGCATGCAATTATATATATATATATATATATATATATATATATATATATATATATATATATATATATTGTTATTTTTTTTTCTTTTTTTTTTTTTTTGGAAGTTAGGAGTTAGGATGGTATTTACTCGCGCATTGTTTTGTATGTTATTTCCGAATTTCTCCTTTAACATGTCTGAAGGGGACACTGTATTACTTAAAACGTGAATTAACGTATTAAAACGTGTTAACTGTGAGCAGTTACCTTGGGATTACACACCAGGTTCAGACGCATTGATTGGACTAATATATCCGCAGGCGACCTAAGACTCACCGTTTCAACGGTGTCAGTAGTGCTCAACAGATAATAATGCATACAGAAAAATATTGTATACTGGCCATGGGCTTTGGTTTTGCCCACCGCCGTAACTAAGCATTTAGCTACCGGGGCATGCAAATATATATATTTGTGGCACACTCTACAACCCGGTTTCTCAGAGACGTCGGATTCAGCGGCGAAGAGTTGCGTCGCATAGTGAAGAACTTATCTGAAGCAGCAGAGAGGAGCAGCAACTGGCTGTGGTTGAGACGGAAAGATTCTGGCTGGGGATCCCAATCACAATAGAAAGAAAGAAATGCTGATGTACAGGTAAGTAAGCTGGGCTGAGTTGAGTGGGGGACGGAGGGGGGTCATGCTGGGACGCCAGAATCACCGTCGAGCCCTCTTGAAGTGTCGTGGGCTAGTCAGCGAAACACTGAGGATGGAAGGTGCCCACTTGAAAACCCCAGAGATGTACCCTACTTAGCTCAATCCAGACGGTTGTCATGCTGATGCGCTGGGGAGGCCGCACTTTGGTTGATCCCCGGAGCCAGCATCACAGCCGTCGTGTGTGCTGATGCGCCAGGGAGGCAAAATAAGATGATCCCTGGAGCCAGCATTACACTTCAGCCATTAACACCAGACAGAAGGAAACGTAAATGGATGGAGACACATATGGATCACATTAGTTTACTGTAAAGCTACGTCTTAGTTGGGTCTTATCTTGGCGAGAGCCGAGTTCAAATCAGCATGAAGTTTTAACATCTACTCTTGTGTAATGGAAATCATATATATATATATATATATATATATATATATATATATATATATATATATATATATATATATATATATATAAATTGCATGGACCTCCGGAATGAAGCAACCGGAGGTGGATGGAAAGACTCAATATTGCAGCTACCGGGGCATGCAAGTCTCCATATCGTAGATACCGGGGCATGCAATTAATATATATATATATATATATATATATATATATATATATATATATATATATATATATATATTATATATATGATGGAGAGGCATATTCCCATTCCCTTAATAGTTAGGATGGTATTTACTCGTGCATACACTCTAAATCTGGGGTTGATACTGTGGAGGAAGCTTTTAGGGTGCTTCGAAGAACCTTTTTACTAGGGTTCCATGAGGAACCTTACAAATAAGGATCTTTTAAGAACCTCAAGGTTCTACTTGGAACCTTTTATGTTTATTTACAAACTTACATGCATAATATTGTATATATATATATATATATATATATATATATATATATATATATATATATATATATATATAAATAATATGCGTGTCTGCATAATTTGTCTGGTTAAATAACATGCTAGGAATTACTGGTTTGCAATATCAATAAAAACAAAGAAATACTTTTTATAGAAACCCTTTATTACGGGTAGAGCAATAAAATAAATAAATACAGTATAGGAGTTATACTTTTAATTATAACACATAAATGCATACAAATAAAACAGTCTGTATATGTTTCATTACCCTTAGAATAACAAATACACAAATAAGTGAAAGGCTGACAACATTTCTTGACAGGTAGATATATAAATATATTAATTATAACTAATCATAATATATTATCCATAATGTAATTAATTTAATTACAAACAAAACAAGCAAAAACCTAACTTTAGTCACAAGTATTTTATAAAACAAGTATTATAAAAAATATTAACACATTTATTTATTTTTATTTATTTATTTATTGCATTTATATAGCGCTTTTTATACAAAAGTATCGCAAAGCACTGTATAGTACATAGCAGGAAAAAAATCACAATCCGTTTGTATAGCAGGTCACACATATAACTGCTACACTCAGCCCATTTAAATACAGATTTAAACAGTATACACAATACAAAAGCACCAATTTTAAAGTTACATTAAAACCCAATAAGATAAGCGAGCCATTTTATAAAAGTGTGTTTTTAGTCTTGACTTGAAAACTGTAATGGACCCAGATTTCCTGATAAACGAAGGCTGAGCATTCCAGAAAAAAGCCCTGCCTCCCGTGTTGTTTTGTTGACCCTAGGAATAACCAGCAGCCCCACATCCTGTGATTTCAGAGTGTGGTTTGGAAGATACGGTGTCAGTAACTCCTGTAAATAATGAGGTGCTAATCCATTCAGGGCCTTATAAGTTAACAGCAAAATCACCATTTAAAAAAGTACATTACAATAATCAATTCTAGATGAAACAAAGACATGTATTATTCTCTCGGCATCAGATACAGAAATAATTAGAACATAAGAAGGTTGTTTCTTTTATTATTTATTTCTTATTTTTGTTTGTTGTTAGTAGCTTATTGATCCCAGAATCTCATCAAGCAGCTTCTTGAAGAATCCCAGGATGTCAGCTTCAACAACATTATTGGGGAGTTGGTCTAAGTTTGGCTATATTTCTCAAATGGTAAAAATATACTTTAGTAACTTCCCTAGTATGAGTCTAAAATGATAGATCAGACTCAAAGATTACCCTCAAACTCTTAATTTCGACTTTAAATTTTGATGAGAGACTGCAAGGGTCGTGCTCATGTAATCCTACATTTCCTTTTAGTTGGTTCTGTGAGCCCACTAGCATAACCTCTGTTTTATCTCAATTCAACATTAGGAGATTCTGTGACATCCAATGCTTGATGTCTGTAAGGCAAGTAGCTAATAACACCCAGGCAGAAGAATGTCCTTGCTTTAGGGACAGATAACAGGTGGTTATCATCAGCATAGCTGTATACAACTGTAAGTTGCCCTGGGTAAGGGTGTCTGCTCAAAAGAAAAGAAAAAAAAATAGTAATCCCTGAGCCTGTGGTTATTATAGCAGAACCAACACCCTTATTGCTTTCCCGACCTGGCGCCTGACAAAAGAAAGTTTACTATTCCCACTATACTAGGTGGAGTTTTCTGATCTTTTTGGAGTACCCAAAATACATTTCTCAATATAATATTAGGCTGTTTTTTCTCTGTGGGTATTTGATATTGTACACAAAATACAAGGAAAAAAGAAGCCCAAATCTCTGGGTGAGGGCCTCAGGTTATTATTTATTTAGCAGACACCTTTATCCAAGGCTTACAGAGACTAGGGAGTGTGAACTATGCATCAGCTGCAGAGTCACTTACAATTATGTCTCACCCGAAAGACGGAGCACAAGGAGGTTAAGTGGCTTGCTCAAGGTCACACAATGAGTCAGTTTGCCGAGGTGGGATTTGAACCGTGGACTTCCTGGTTACGAACCCTTTTCTTTAACCACTGGACCACACAGCCTCCTCAGCAAGTAAATGTTGTCCATTCATTCTCAGACCAATTTTTGTATCAAGATGGAAGGGGTTTCCCCAGATAATGACAGGTGTGGGAGTTGTAGGGTCCTTAAAAAATAAAAAATAAAAAAATAAAAAACAGAAAAATAAATCACTTACACTGTATTTTAAAAATAAAATGCTGACGCAGCATCTTACGTTATATTGTGATCATCTTTATTTGCATATTCCCATTCCCTTAATTCTTCAATTTCAACACCATCCCGCTCCCCTGATGTAATAATTTATAGCTGTTAGTTTTTAATACTTTTCATGTATTGTATTTGATGCCATGGGCTAGAAGAATTGGAGGTAATTCTATTTATAAATTCACTGTTTGGCAACAGCAGTTCAAAAAATATATATATATATATATTCCGAATGTTTTCGTTAGAGACAAAAATCCAAAGTTTTTAATACAGGTGATTTATTTATTTACTTATTTATTTATTTATTAATCATTTTCAGCATCTTTAAACAGCTTGTTCAGTGGTAACCACGCACTGGATACTGAAGTAAACTGCAGCTACGTTCCAGCATGAATGAGACACGGACAGTGCGCCACGTTCAACCTTGACCTCTGTACACCAGAAGCAGTTTATAGTAGATTTATGTACATTTAAAGCAACATTGTCTTTGTTCATGATGATATATGATAAGTGTATTAGTTTGGTTCTCAAACAAACAAACAAAAAAATCCTTGCATGTTTTTTGCCCCGCCCCAAGTGTAAAAACAAATATTCTCTGACAGCATATAGACAGTACGTGTTTTCCGCAGCAAACAGATTCTTACGGTCTCTGTTCATGATGACAAAGAGTTTAACTGAGTGCATTGTTTCGATATGTTTGATTGGTCTCGCAGCAGTATGGGTAAAAATAGACTGAATGGCCTTGCCCTGCTAATATGTGCGGACATGTCCCAGGAGGAAGTGTTACAGCGTTTCGATAGATCAGGCCATAGGAGGATTAGCAAACCCTGATTTAAAGTAAAGTCTTCTAAATCAGTTTTTAATTGTGGCATCATACAGTCTCAGCAGTCCGATCAGTCTTAGCATTAGTATCAGCAATCTTACCAGTCCCAGCAGTGTCAGCACCGGTCTTACCAGTTTCAGCACCAGTCTTACCAGTCCCAGCAGTAGCAGCACCAGTCCCAGCAGTGGCAGCACCAGTCTTACCAGTCCCAGCAGTGGCAGCACCAGTCTTACCAGTTCCAGCAGTAGAAGCACCACTCTTACCAGTCCCAGCAGTAGCAGCACCAGTCTTACCAGTCCCAGCAGCACCAGTCTTACCAGTTTCAGCAGTAGCAGCACCAGTCTTACCAGTCCCAGCAGTAGCAGAACCACTTACCAGTCCCAGCAGCACCAGTCTTACCAGTTCCAGCAGTAGCAGCACCAGTCTTACCAGTTCCAGCAGTAGCAGCACCAGTCTTACCAGTTCCAGCAGTAGGAGCACCAGTCTTACCAGTTCCAGCAGTAGCAGCACCAGCCCTGCCAGTCCCAGCAGTGTCAGCATCAGTTCCAGAAGTAGCAGCACCAGTCTTACCAGCTCCAGTTGTAGCATCAGTGTCATCAGTGTCAGCATTAACTTCAATAGCAGTGAACCAAACGCATGTCTCTCAATGAAGGTATAAACCCATCTACGTGTTCATATCTATAACTTCTATTCTTCTTGTCCTTTTAATATCACATATTTCTAACAGTGTGAATAGGGTAATTTTAGGAATTTGTTGTATCGCTTTGCAGTTTGCAATAATAGTCTCCAGGCTTTAAAATATGATAAATTTCACCTTCGTAACATGAACAGGATATGCACAGGGTTTTGTTTTTTTTTTTAGACAAAAATTTGATTTTTGCCTCAGTAAAAATCTATTCCTAGCTAAGCCCCAGGTAACATTAAACTGGTAAGATGGACCATGTCTAGGCAAAATGATCACATGCTTGACATGATAAAACAAGCCCCACCTTGCCCAGACTTAGAGCCAAAGGATTGTATGAACATGTGCCCATACTCACCTTGCCCAGTCAAGCAAAAGGATCAGCTGTTTAATATCATACAGCATAATGCATCTTGACCAAACAACATGGTCAATAAAGTCTGCTATGTGAGCCAATTAATATATATATATATATATATATATATATATATATATATATATATATATATATATATATATATATATGTTTCTCTACAGCAGTTGAATTGACAGTAGAAAGTTATGTAAAATAGTTTTTTAAAGAAAACCTTTTTTTCATGAAAGAATATTTGTCTGTTAGTTAAAAGGACAGCTTGAAATTGTGTTTAGTTTTTCCTGAAGCTTACAGTACTCCCGAAAACATTTGTGGATCACTCACTTTTTTCCTTTGCACTTTAAGATATATGCTGTTTGTTGGCAACTGAAACTGCCCCTCCTCTAAAGTGATCAGATTGATTAGAGGTACAGTACTTGTGTCTCCCAATACCAATGCATCAAATTAACTTCATATGCAGAATTACATTGATTTTTTCTATCATGTAATTGAAAACCCCTGTTAGAAATAATATGTAGTGACTCTTTTTCTTATTAAATCTGTTTGTGTGTTTATGTCTTTGTCTACATGCCTGGAACGCTTACTCAACTGTTCAAGTGATGCGCACCATTTCAGACGCTGTCATATATTGACACCGTAAACTACAATACTTAATGCTTTGTCACACAATTACCAGGAATTATTATTCAGTACTGTATTTTAACGTTGTTGTTTTTTTTTTTATTTACAGTAGTACTAAAATAAAATTGTTTTCAGTTTGCATGAGTGACAAATTATATTAAACACCATGGTTTTAAAAGAACGTCGTTAAAAAAAGTCTCATTTAGTCAAGAGAAAAAGATACAGTAATTTGTGTTTTATTATTTTCGTACCAGAACCGCCCGAGAAATCGTAGCAGAGAAGCAAATCATATATTTACCTCATACTTAATACTCATGTATCCTAGAAATCGTCATTAAACAATAGACTTAATGAAACATTTTACGTCAGAAAGTTCCCAGAAGTATCATAAGTATTACCTTTTTCCTCTCTCAGTTCAGGCCAATTGATTATCGTCATCAGGTTTAGTAAAAAAAAAATTACCTCAGAAATTCTATCATTGACCCGCATCATTAACAAAAGCAAAATAACCTTTTTATTTTAATCGTGGATGTTGTACAGCTGTCTGTACGTCTTTAGTTTATATTTTTTTCATTCATTCACACAAATAAAGATAATTAGCGTTATTAAAAGGTTTTACTCACCTCTCAGTGAAGAAAGCTCTACCGTCTGTGAAGAAACGTTGAACACCTGCCTCGCGCTGTGGGTTGCGATGGCAGCTGATTGGTTGAGAGGGCAACCGCTGTTGCTGGGGCATTTCTTCGTCGACCGCGCTTTTTCTACTTTTAGTAGTTAAAAATTTCAAACAGCCTTTTGCCAGCGATAGCATAATGTATTTATTTATTTATTTATTTATTTATGTTGTATTGTGTTGTGCAGGGGAGTTTTCCCTTCTCGTCGGGTCAGGCAGCATCCTCTGGCTGCTGGGCGACGTAGAGAGGGAGACATGAGAAAAGCAAAGGATTAGATATAAACACTTTCCGCCGGGTCAGACAGCATCCTCCGACTGCTGGGTGACGTAAAAGTGAGAGAGAGAGCAAAGTTTAGACATATAACATACAACAAACTGACTCTCGCTCCCGACGGGTCAGGCAGCATCCTCTGGCTGCTGGGCGTTTAGTGGAGCAAGAGACAGGAAGGGGACGAACAGGACAAAAGGACAGATCCTTCGCAACTCAGTGCAGCATCCTCAGGCAGCTAAGCTGGCAGCTGAGCGGCGTGTAGAGCTTAGGAAAAAGTGTCTCGTGTCCGTTTAGGAGAGACGAAAACAGAGACCCCCCCCCCCCCCCCTCGGTCGGGGCCCGCTCGGCAGGTGGAGGCACGGCCTACTGCATGAGGGGGCTGAAATGGTCCTGGACCTGAAATAGAAGAGAGGAGATGGGACAGCAAGGTTGAGGCCTGGAAGGCTTAGCGCATAAGCAGCAGAAGAATAGGATGTGGCCGGGGGTCCCCTCAGGCCGGCGAGGAACAGCCGGGCGGCAGTGGTTGAGACGAGAGGCCGACCCGGACAGCCGGGGGAGTGAGACTCACTTCCCCCCCTGAGGGAGCCCTGTGCGGACAGTGCGATATGGAAAGGAGCAGAGGTGGGGAGGAGGAGGAACAAAAAAGAGGTATGACACAGGCCCGGTTTTTGGGATGGAACCGCATAACAGTCTCGCGTTTTGATTGGTCCATGTCTGTCACATGAATATGTCGTCACACGAGTGGAAAAGCGTGCAGGCATTTTTAACATTGTGATCAGATAGAGTGATCTGCTTTCCACAACCTTACCATTAAAATATAATGTGGTATTACACTGTACTGATATTACAAACTATGAGGAATTACTTTATATAAATTATCATGTTATGCACGAATGTAAGAATTGGCTTTCTGTGGTGGTGTACTTTTTTCTTTCAAGTAGCATATATCGATAATCGTTTTTGCGATATATTTTAATATAAAACATATACGCTATTGCAGTTTTGTTACAGAATACATTAGTTTATCTCTAATGTAATCACAGTTTTACATATAGACTGCCCCTGTTTTCATTTACGTCGCAAATTCTGGGCTGCTTTGCTTTTCAGATAATGTCCCAAATTCTGGGCCGATTTGGTTTGCAGATAACATCCCAAATTCTGGGCCGCTTTGGTTTTTAGATAACGTCCCAAATTCTGGGCCGCTTTGGTTTTTAGATAACGTCCCAAATTCTGGGCCGCTTTGATAACATCCCAATTTCTGGGCTGCTCTGGTTTTCAGATAACGTTCCGAATTCTGCATTTTCGAATTCAGGCCAGTTTTTGAGCTATTCTGCTTAGCTGACAGCAGAGTTTCTAAGTCATGCATGCACAGTTTACCATAAACTGGACCGTTAACTCATTTAAGAGTACATGAATCAAAGTTAATGTATTTTTTACTCTCCTCAGAAAACATTTAGGAACATGGTATACCAAAAAAAAAAAAAAAGGTCATCTCATTTGCTTATGTAATGTCCATCAATATATAGTGAGGCATAGGGGTTTATCAGAACTTCTGGGTTTAAGAGACCAGTGACCTTCAACAACTTCAAATAAATCCTATTGTATTGTATTAGTCAGCATTTCCCTTATCTATTCCTGATCATTTATACTGTAGGTCAGGGGTTTTCAACCTTTTTTTGAAACTGTAGCCCTTCTATCTGGAGGTTTCAGCTCGAGTACCCCTTTACAATTTTCGCTCAACTGAACGGTACCTCAGTTACAATAAAATGGAGAATAATCTGATGACCCCCCCCCCCCTGTTTATTTAATAAGTCTGGGTGACAAACTCCTGGTTTAGGACAGAACAACAAACAGTAAGCTTAATTCTTAAAACTTTTAACTACAAGTATTTGGATGCACAGAATTAAAAAGACAAGTATTAGGTTAGGAGCACACCTATTTTTTGTAACTTTGACGGCCTTTTGTAAAAGTTTGAAGACCTTTTGATACCCAGCATACACTGCAATACCCAGCAAAGTTATACACTGATATTCTGATAGCACAGCAATTCAAATGAAGTTTGTAATTGGTTGTGTTCCTCAAATACACAATAAAAAGTTATATTTATAGGGTATACAGTTATACAGCGATACAGTGGTTTCGGACATCTAAGAACAGGTACTGCGAGCATCTGGATTCATACTCAGAGGTACTCTGTAGCCTCCTGGGACATTCACAGCTTGTTTGACACCCTCTTGTAGTTGCCCGTTTCTGCATATAAAGCAAAATGCTGTTTGTCAATCTCTCTTTTTTCTTATAAATCAGTCTTTGCAAGAATCATTCCAAAAACACTTGAATCAGTTAGGCACTACAGGCCTTTAAATTGCAGTACCAATTTGCAAGTTGCTAAGTGGTTGCGTTCCTCAAATTTGCAGTGCAAAGTGATATCTTAAAGAATAGGGTATGTAGTGCTTTTTTTCGCCTCCCCTTGCTTTTGGTGCAAAACTGTGCTCTGATACACTCAGGCTGATACTGTGATCACAAAACACTTGGAATGGACTTAAATTGGTGCTTCTGTACTCTTTTTAGATGCACAACAATCTTAGCTAAAGAAAATGGGTTCCTTCGAGTTCGTAAGACCCACGACCGCCATTAGCTGAGCCTTACCCCGATGGTGTTTTTATAATGGGATTTGCCATAGGGAAGGGGGTGGTCTCTTATCATACCCGTATCTCCACGACCCCTGGGCCAACAAACTCAGAAGGACATTCTTTGCATACACAAGAGTCTTAGCTAAAGAAAGACATCAGCCACGGGTTCAAACGCCACCCCACCGCCAGATGGTGGCCGTTGCCCCAAAGGGGTTTTATAATGGGATTTCCCATAGACATTTTTCAGGGTGCTGTATCTTGGGTTCCGGGGGTCCCCAAGACTTGAAAATCGGTATGGAGGTCCACCTCGGGGCCCCTGTCGATCCCTCCAAGCAACGTGTCCCCAGCTAGAAAGGACACCAGTTTAGACTTTTTTTGCCAACCTGGAGCTCAAAAGCTATTGGAAATGCAACCTTGACATTCCATCATGCTGAAAATGTGAAAATTTGTTGAAAATGTAGCATTTGAAAACGGGTGGCTCCCTGTGAAAGAGGGCCCCCAGACATGACCCTAGGAAGTTCAACCCGGTTTCTAGGCCCCGGGGTCATGGAGATATGACCCCGAAAAGGGTAGTTTTTGGACATTTTTGACAGGGCGTATCTCGGGTTCTGTGGGGGTTAGGAACTTGATTTTTTTTTTTGCGTTGGGGCCCCATGGGGCCCCGCACAAGGAGTCACTATTTTTATGGTTCAAATGCCAGGACGGCTTGGCAAAGTGAATTTTTTCGTCATGACATGAGTTTTTGGGTGAACCACCACACCTTTTTAGGGGGTGGTTTGGGGTGCTCCCCTGAGTCTATATCAATTTGAATGGTGGTTCTACGTGCTCGGGTTCGAGAGATATGCCTGAAAATGTGTTTTATAACACTGCCATAGACATGAATGGGGCTGAATACCCGAAAATATATTTTGCAAAGAATTGCTAAGGTGGGTGTATGCGTGCAGGGGTTGTATGGTGGGTGTATGCGTGCAGGGGTTGCATAGTGGTGTGTGCGTGCAGGGGTTGCATGGTGGGTGTATGCATGCAGGGGTTGCATGGTGGGTGTATGCGTGCAGGGGTTGCATGGTGGTGTGTGCGTGCAGGGGTTGCATGGTGGGTGTATGCGTGCAGGGGTTGTATGGTGGGTGTATGCGTGCAGGGGTTGCATAGTGGTGTGTGCGTGCAGGGGTTGCATGGTGGGTGTATGCATGCAGGGGTTGCATGGTGGGTGTATGCGTGCAGGGGTTGCATGGTGGTGTGTGCGTGCAGGGGTTGCATGGTGGGTGTATGCGTGCAGGGGTTGTATGGTGGGTGTATGCGTGCAGGGGTTGCATGGTGGTGTGTGCGTGCAGGGGTTGCATGGTGGGTGTATGCATGCAGGGGTTGCATGGTGGGTGTATGCGTGCAGGGGTTGCATGGTTGGTGTATGCATGCAGGGGTTGCATGGTGGTACACGTGTGTGGAGGGGAATTGGAGTTCAGGTTTTGCGCACAAGAGGGGCGGGGAAAAGACTGGGAAGGGTAGGGTAAAAGAAAAATTACTACAAGCATTTATTTTCACTTTCGACTCCCAGTCTCCTTACCATCACTTTATGATTTTATTTTGTGATTATTTAATTATTGTCAAAATAAACGGCCTTCATCTACTCACAGTTGCAGTCTCATTTCTGTCCAAAAAGAACCTGAAACACTACAATATATTGATGGACGTTACATAAGAAAATGAGATGTCCTTTTTTCGGAATACCATGTTCCTTCGCAAAAATGTGTTTTAATATTAGCCTTTAATAAAGGAAAACGGCTGCTTTAATTAATTGTCATGTAACTATTTCAGTGCAATGTAGTTTCTTCATGTAATAAGAAATACGTTTAACATTTACATTTTTGTTTTTTTCATTAAAAAAAAAAAAAAAAAAAAAAAGATTTCTGGGGAGAGTAAAAAATACATGAACTTTGATTAATGTACTAAGGGTTACTCTCAAATAAATTCACGATCCAGTTTATGGTAAACTGTGCATGCATGACTTACAAACTCGGCTGTCAGCTGATTCCCCAAAACTGGGCTGAATTCGGAAATGCAAAGCGGCCCAGAATTTGGGACGTTATCTAAAAACCAAGGCTGCCCAGAATTTGGGACGTTATCTAAAAACCAAAGCGGCCCAGAATTTGGGACGTTATCTAAAAACCAAGGCGGCCCAGAATTTGGGACGTTATCTAAAAACCAAGGCGGCCCAGAATTTGGGACATTATCTGAAAAGCAAAGCGGCCCAGAATTTGGGACGTAAATGAAAACAGGGGCAGTCTATATGTAAAACTGTGATTACATTAGAGATAAACTAATGTATCCTGTAACAAAACTGCAATAGCGTATATGTTTTATATTAAAATATATCGCAAAAACGATTATCGATATATGCTACTTGAAAGAAAAAAGTACATCACCACAGAAAGCCAATTCCTACATTCGTGCACAACATGATAATTTATATAAAGTAATTCCTCATAGTTTGTAATATCAGTACAGTGTAATACCACATTATATTTTAATGGTAAGGTTGTGGAAAGCAGATCACTCTATCTGATCACAATGTTAAAATGCCTGCACGCTTTTCCACTCGTGTGACGACATATTCATGTGACAGACATGGACCAATCAAAACGCGAGACTGTTATGCGGTTCCATCCCAAAAACCGGGCCTGTGTCATACCTCACAAAAAAACAAACACAGACAAGGAAGCGGAAATAGTGCTGGGTTAAAGTAGAAAAAGAGAGCGAGATAGACAGGAGGGGCAGCCAATAACACATACGTGGAGCAGTGCTGGCCATGCCCTAATAATTGACGAAGCGAGCGCTGCATTGTGCGATTGGCTGGAAATACTAAATGAGGCTGAACTGGGAGGGAAGGTAAGATAGGCCAAAGAAAAGGAAATAGGATAAGAAGAAAAAAGGAGCGCAAAGCGGGAGAGCGCCCTCTACGACATCCCCCGAATTACGCCTAAAGGCTAACATTAAACTAAAATACACATGTTATACATACATATACTATTATAAATTCTAGTTAAATATTTGGCAAAATATTATCTGCCCTTTGATTTCCTCTCAATACCATGTACAAAATTATAACCATTTATGGTGTTTACCTTTTTATGACAGACTTTTTCTCTCATCATGTATTGTGTATTAAAAATTGCGATTTGCACATCAATATTGTAGAGCACAATTTACAATGTATTGATATAAAGAGTTCTAAGATGAACCCTTTGCAATATTATATTAGACACAGCAACCAGAGGTTCCCAAACGAACCCTTACTGTGAAAAAAACTTGCAATAGAACCCTAAGGTTCCCTGAGGAACCCTCAAAGAACCCTTACTTTTTAGAGTGTAGTTTTGAATGTTATTTCCGAATCTCTCCATTAACATGTCTGAAGGGGACACTGTATTACTTAAACGTGAATTAACGTATTAAAACGTGTTAACTGTGAGCAGTTACCTTGGGATTACACACCAGGTTCAGACGCATTGATTGGACTAATGTATCCGCAGGCGACCTAAGACTGTCCTATATATAAATTGCATGGACAGATGCCTTGACCAGTCTGCACCCAGCTACCTCCAGACCCTCATCTCTCCCTACACCCCCACTCGACCTCTCCGCTCCGCCTGCACTAGAAGACTAGCTCTACCACCGCTACGCTCCCCTGCCTCCAAAGCCCGCTCCTTCTCCACCCTTGCTCCGCAGTGGTGGAATGACCTTCCTACAGATGTCAGGACTGCCCAGTCCCTGACCACATTCCGGCGCCTCCTTAAGACTCACCTCTTCAAAGAGCACCTGTAGAACTCCTCTGTTTGTATCCTGGGACACTATCACCCTTCATGTAAATGTGCTTTATTTTGCTCTTATCGGCCCCTATTTTACTGCATTTAATCCTGTACTTCTGAATACTGTAATCTGCCAAGTTTTTAACCTGTAGTACTTTGTATTTACTCACATCCTGATGTAACTATCACTATTTAATCATATCCTGATGTAACTATCACTATTACCTGCTGTATTATTGAATTGTGGTTTGTCAAACTTGTACTTTACTTGAACAAAAGTTATTGTATTGCTTGCTCTTATTGTATTACTTGTATTGTAACGCTTAAAATGTTTTTGCTTACGATTGTAAGTCGCCCTGGATAAGGGCGTCTGCTAAGAAATAAATAATAATAATAATAATGGACCTCCGGCACCGGCGTAGATTTAGCTAGGGATGGTAGGGACATGTCCCTACCAATGTCAAGGGACCGTTGAATTGTCCCTACCAATAATTTTGATAAATCTTAAACGTCTTTTGTCAAGTCATTTTATCTGCTCCACAAAGGGTTAACTCTCTCAAGCCCCCCGCCCCTCCCCCTCGTTAGTCCTCCCTCCTCCAAAAAAAACAAAACAAAAAAAAAAAACGCTAATTTGATTGACTTTGGCCCTTCCATACTGCATCACTGTAACACGGACTCAGTGCGTGGCTGACGTCAGGGACCAGCAGAGTGTGTTGTTTTCATTGAAGTGCGAAAGTGCACAAGGACTCGGGAGTGAAAGGTAAATCTCCGGGTTTAAAATAATAAAAAAAAATTCTAGTCATTCTTAAACGGTGTACATTGTGCCACAATTTTCACATTTATTTAAAAAAATAAGAATAAATATAATCAGTTTAATTCGATGTTTGTGTTTGTTGGTTAATGCGTTGTCATATTATTTCAATCCTCCTTCCTCCCTTTGTAACTAACTTACTCCTTGCTTGATATTTTTGTATCGTGTGTGTAAAAAGCGAACACGAACATATGTATTTGATTGAATGGACATTGTGACTATCCAGGCGGCTAAATAAATGCACTATATTATATAGGCAGTAATAAAAAATATATAAAAAGTCAAATTAATGGTGGGGGGGGGGGGGGACGACGACAGATATACAAATAAATGTCAGTGCGGCGTGAGTAAAACAAGGTTGAGAACCGCTGGTTTAGGCTGGACTCTGGAAAGACGCTCATCTGAAGTTGCCGCTTGCTGGTCAGGCTGATGAGTGTGAGCCACTGACTGAATGAAAGCCAGGTGCCGCGGCTGAAGGTATTGTCAGCTCGTCAGCAACATAGTTTGAGAGAATAAAGCTACCTACCTACCTACCTATTACGTTAGCGACCCATTGCTAGCTGCTAACCCAACGTCCTTGGTGGCTAGCTAGCTTGTTTCACAGCTAAATCATTATGTGTGTGTGTGTGTGTGTGTGTGTGTGTGTGAGAGAGAGAGAGAGAGAGAGAGCGAGAGAGAGAGAGAGAGAGAGAGAGAGAGAGAGACTTTTGACTTTTAAGATCCTTTATTTAACATTCCAAATAAAATCCATTAAACTCAATAAAGGTAAAACATAACAAAATTAAGAATTAGCAATATTAAAAAATCCTAAAATACATCATGTTCTCCTTAAAAATAGATTTTATCAAAATAAAAGGATCATAAAAAATCAATTAAAAAAACCACAGTGTTTTCTTTCTGTTAAAAACAGATTAAAGCCAAAATTAATAAAAACACTGTAAAAAAATAAAAAATTAAATTAAAACTAGAACAAAAACTGGAGCTCCCCCTCCTCACTCACAGCACACAAGGCGTCTCCCACACACCACCTCTCCTGGAAGTCCTCCGGGTTATTATTTAGTTTAAAAAATTCAAAATCCACTCTTATCCGGCTGACCACCAAAACCCTGAACTGCAACACAACATCAGTCAGCCCGGCGCCAGAGATACTGTTCTTTCTGGATTTTAAAATGGCCAATTTTGCCTGACCCATTATAAAATTAATTAAAACACACCTGTTTCTCTTTTTAAAACTGTAGGGAACCCCAAAGATAAAAATCTCTTTTGTGAACTCCTCGCCTAGGCCCTGCAGGAGCTCCTGTAGGAGATGGAAGAGTGGTCCTAGCCTGACACACTCACTATACATGTGAAACACTGTTTCCTCTGCAGAGCAGAAACAGCACTCTGAGCTAATGCTAGCATCAACTCTATGGAGAAACCTGCCGGTGGACACAATACAGTGCAGGATCCTCCACTGCAGGTCCCCCGCTCTCTTGGTGAGGGGCAGTTTATACAGAACCCTCCATACTGGCCTGCACCCCTCCTTTACCTCCAGACATGCCCTCCACCTTGAATCCACCAACCCCCTCAACTGGTGGGAATGTGATGCCTTCACACAAATTTGGTAGATCTTCTTACTCTCTGCTGTATGAAGAGTTAGATCTTTAACTGTGTCTAGGTTTAATAACATTCCCTCGTTTCCTACACCCTCCTCTCCTTCACCTACTGCTGGACACACTAGCAGCCCTGGAAAGATGAAGTCTTGTCTCTGCCCTGTGCCGCTGGACATCTCCTCTCTCACAGCCTCCCTGAGCTTGGGGGAAAGACAACTTCTCAGTTCACTGACCATTTTCTCTGCCAGTCTCTCAGAGTGCCAGCCCAGCCGCCCAGCCAGCTGTGTAGCAGTCAGCCAGCAGGAGAGCTCAAAGTTGATAAGATGTCTCAGCCTGGTCACTCCTGCCCTCACAAAGCTGGCACAGAGCGTCATTGACTGAAAGAAACGTACAGGGAAGAGCGGATTGAAAAATAGGGGCTCCTCCAACAGGACCCTGTCTGTCAGGGACCCCTCATCTCTCGCCACCCTCACTGCCCTCCAGGCATCTAAAGCACTCAAGTAAAAAGAAGAGAGACCTACTTTAGCTAGTCTGGCACTCTCAATTAAAAACAGGTGTTTGTCTATCCCCAGCCCCCCTACTCTGCTGAGGAAAAAAACAAGCTAGCCTCTTCCAATGAGCCTCCTCCCCAGCGTACAGGAGCCTCTGAACCGCCTGCAGTCTGAAGGCTGCCACCCTGCTGGCAATGCAGACCAACCCCTGCCCCCCTTCATCAGTGGGGAGATACAGGACCGCTGGCCTCAGCCAATGTCTCCCGCTCCAGAAAAACTCCAGCAGTATTCTTTGGATCTCCTGCACCATGCCCCGGGGAGGGTCCAGACACACCAGCCTGTGCCACAGCATGGAGGCCACCAGATTATTAATCACCAGGACCCTTCCCCTAAAGGACAGCTGGGCCAGCAGTCCCCTCCATTTCTGCAGCCGCCCCCTCACCCTGTCCACTAGGCCCTCCCAATTTTTCTGCATATATATCTCCACTCCAAAAAACACCCCCAGCACTTTTATACCTGTCCTGTCCCATCTCAGCGCCTCAGGCAGGACAGGGGGGGTGCAATCATGCCAACTGCCTGACAGGAAGGTGTCACACTTTGCCCAGTTAACTCTTGCTGTAGAGGCTCCTTGGAATGTGTGCAGGCTCTGCTGTAGTGCCTTGATGTCTCCGTCACTGCACACAAACACGTTCACATCGTCTGCATAAGCGGACACCTTCACTGCGACAGAGGAGGGTGAGGAGGGCACTGCCCAGCCAACCAGCCGGCCCCTCAGCAGGTGCAGCAGGGGCTCTATGGCCAGTGAATAAAGCATTCCAGACAGGGAGCAGCCCTGCCTAATACCCCTGCACACTGGGAAGGGCTGACTCAGCCCATTGTTAATCTTTAAAATGCTAAAAACATTCCAATATAAAAGCTGGATATAAGAAATAAAAACAGGGCCAAACCCGAAGGCTTCCAGGGTTTTAAAAAGGTATGTGTGGTCGACCCTGTCAAACGCTTTCTCCTGATCTAAAGAAACCAGCCCAACATTCAAATCACATGTCTTAGCCATTGATAAAAAGTCTCGAATTAAAAACAAATTATCAAAAATGGAACGTCCCGGTATGCAGTAAGTTTGGTCCGTGTGTATTACAGCTCCTATACACATTTTTAGTCTATTGGCCAGACATTTTGAAATAATTTTAAAATCAGAACATAAAAGCGAAACAGGTCTCCAGTTTTTGAGTAAACACAGGTCTCCTTTCTTGGGCAGTAGTGTGATTACTGCCCGCCTGCAGCTGAGGGGCAGTTCTTTATCTCGGAGGCTCTCTCCCAGCACCTGCAAAAAGTCCTCACCAATCACAGTCCAGAAACTTTTAAAAAATTCAGTGGGCAGTCCATCAATGCCAGGAGCTTTTCCATTTGAAAGCTGTGTAACAGCAGTGGTCAGCTCCTGGTATGTTAGTGGCTTGTCTAATTGGTTCTGTTCTTCCTCGCTCAGGGTGGGCAAATCCTGGAGCAGCAGGTCTGTATCCTTCTGCTCACAAGGCTCTTTGCTGTATAGTTCAGAATAGAATTTTACTGCCTCCCTGCTGATCTCCTCCCGGCTGTACAGCTCCCTGCCGCAAGGCGTCCGGACGCAGTGCATCTTCCGGCTGTCTGCTCTCCTCCTCTCCAAGCCAAAAAAGAAACTGGAGGGGGTGTCCATGTCTTTAAGCCCCATGAAGCGAGAGCGCACCAGCGCCCCCTTCACTCTTTCCTTCAGCAGGCTGCCCAGCATGTGTTTCTGCTCCCTCAGCGTTTGCAGGGTCTGCTCCTGGTGATCTGTGTCCAGGCTGCTCTCTAACTGGAGAATTTTCAACTCCAGCTCTCTCACTGCTGCGTTCAGTGACCCGGTTGAATTGAGTGTGTACTGCTGGCAAAAGATTTTAATCTGCGTTTTGCCAATGTCCCACCACTGCCTAATATTTTTATAATTTGTTTTTTCTTTTTTCCAAATGTTCCAAAAATCATTAAATTGTTTTACAAAAAGTGTGTCCTGTAATAGCTTTAAATTAAAATGCCAGTAGGAGGTGCTGTGAGAGTCAGTGGTGAGTATTACTGTAACTAACAGGCAGTGGTGGTCAGAGAGGCTACTGGGGATGATATTGGCTTTAATGAATTTATTCAAATGAGTGTGTGTTGTGTAGAAGCGGTCTAACCTGGCTCTATATATTTGTTGTGCGCGACAATGAGACCAGGTGTACTGTCTTGCATTGGGGTGCAGACACCTCCAGACATCAACCAGGCCACTGAACTGAAAAACTGCAGCTAATTCACTTGAGGATTGGGGATTGGGTTCCTCATTATTTCTATCCATTGTAAAATCAATAGTGCAGTTAAAATCTCCTCCCACCACCACCACATCATCATTATCAATATTTAAAAGAGCTTGCTTTAATTTATTAAAAATTAAAATGCGTTCCCTTCCTTTATTTGGTGCATAAATATTAATAAAAACAAATACAGTACCACCCAACCTTGCTCTCACTTTTAATAACCTCCCCTTTTCAATTTCTTCAATATCTAAAATTGTTGCTCCTAGGCTGGGCTTAAATAAAATTGCCACTCCTGCACTGGTGCTTGAGCCGTGGCTCAGCACACACGGCCCCCTCCACTCTGCCAGCCACGCCGCCTCATTCTCCCTGTCTGAGTGCGTCTCCTGCAGCAGAGCGACCCCCGCCCGCTTCTGCTCTAAAAACTCACACAGCTGCGCTCTTTTAAAAGACTGTCTGCAGCCATTCACGTTAAAAGAAATAAAAACGCACTTTTCCATAGCGGCTAAAAAAAATAAAACTGACAGAGTAAAACAAGCAACAATAAAAAAATTCTTAAAAGAAGTATCCATTTTTAAAATTATTGTTTGGCAACATTAGCGTTCTTTTTCTTAATTATTTGAACATATTTTTTAAGACGGTACCTTTTTTGCTGGTCGAACTCCTCTAATGTTGCCTTTCGTGTGACGATGTGTGCTGAGTGGCGGAATAATCGCAGATCTGGGAAGAAGTTTTCAATTTCAACCCACCTTTTCCCTTTTGTACTCTCCATAAACTGTTTAAATTCATCTAGGGTATAGATTTTTTTCCCCCTGTTAACGGGTTGGCTATCGGGGATGTCAGAGATAAGCGAGGAGTCAGAGAGCTCCCCCTCCATTTCCTCTGCTCCGTCCTCGCTGTCTGCTCCGCCGTCCACGGCTGCCAGCTCCCCCGCGCCGCTCTCCTCTCCTCCTCCCAGCACAGCCACAGCCGTCACCGCTGCCTCTGCCTCCGCTTGCTGGGGTTCAGAGAGAGAAGAGCGCTGCACCGCGCCGGGTTGTAAGCCCGTCGCCGTGCCGCTCCCCTCTCCCTCCATATCAGGAGGGACAGACCCCCCTGCCTGAGACTGCAGGCTCCCCTCCAGCACAGGCTCGGGGCTCTGCTCCGTCCCCCGCTCGCTGTTAGGCAGATCTGCAACTTCTTTGTTTTTTTGTTTTTTAAGTCTTTTTTTAGCTACCATCACAAAACCCTCATCATTTTCGGTAGTTTTATTTTGTGCCGGACCGTGGCTGAGTCTCTTCAGCCTCGGCTGTGGTGTGGGCGGCTTCATCCCGATCGACGGCTCTCTGGTCTCTGCAGACTCCGGCTGGCGCTGCGATGGGGGAGCAGCCTCATCCTCCCGCTCACCCCCAACATCCCCAGCCTCCTCCCTGCCATCAGTACCCTGCTCCTGCCTTTCCTCATTTTTGTTTTTTCTCGGGCAGGCTCTCCTCTGGTGTCCCTGTTCCCCACAGTTAAAACACCGCATTGTATCCGAGCTGACAAACACTACGCAGCCCGTCCCTTCCACACTGAAGCTCCAAGCAACATCAATCACATCCCCCGGGTTATTCAGCAGCAAAAACGCCTGTCTCCGAAAAGACAGGACGTGCTTAACACTTGTATTTCTGCACCCTAATGGTATATTTTTAATTGGGGACACCAGTTTGCCATATCGGGCAAGTTCATTTGCCAAGGTCTCGTTTTTTAAAAACGGCGGCACATTAGACATGATTACCTTGGTAACAGGGGTTACAAAGGGGGATACTTGAATAAAATCTCCTTTCACTGAAAAACCTTCCTCCACTAGCTGATTGACCAGCGATACCTCTTTTAAAAACACGACAAACCTTTTATTCATCCGGGATGCCGATATTATATTGTCACACCCGACCACCTCTCCCACTGCCAGCAGGCACTCCTCCACCGACACGCCGGCATCGGGCAAGCAGCTGACCCCGTGTCGGCGGCTGAGAGCCCCCAGCCCTCCAGAGTGAGATCCCATAACGGGACCTACACACACACACACTACTCTATACACGGGAAAGTACAAACAAAGCAACGAAACAAAGATATATAAACGAACTAAACAATTAACAATTAAATATATAAATTTGCAAAAAATATAGTAGCGAAAACACTCTCCTACCGCACCAGCGTTCAAACGCTACCGCCTCTCCGCAAGCTCTTCCCACAATCCCACAATCCTCAGCGCGCGCGAGAGAGAGAGAGAGAGAGAGAGAGAGAGAGAGAGAGAGAGAGAGAGAGAGAGAGAGAGAGAGAGAGAGAGACTTTGACTTTTAAGATCCTTTATTTAACATTCCAAATAAAATCCATTAAAACTCAAAAAAGGTAAAACATAACAAAATTAAGATTTAGCAATATTAAAAAATCCTAAAATACATCATGTTCTCCTTAAAAATAGATTTTACCAAAATAAAAGGATCATAAAAAATCAATTAAAAAAACACAGTGTTTTCTTTCTGTTAAAAACAGATTAAAGCCAAAATTAATAAAAACACTGTAAAACAATAAAAAATAAAATTAAAACTAGAACAAAAACTGGAGCTCCCCCTCCTCACTCACAGCACACAAGGCGTCTCCCACACACCACCTCTCCTGGAAGTCCTCCGGGTTATTATTTAGTTTAAAAAATTCAAAATCCACTCTTATCCGGCTGACCACCAAAACCCTGAACTGCAACACAACATCAGTCAGCCCGGCGCCAGAGATACTGTTCTTTCTGGATTTTAAAATGGCCAATTTTGCCTGACCCATTATAAAATTAATTAAAACACACCTGTTTCTCTTTTTAAAACTGTAGGGAACCCCAAAGATAAAAAGCTCTTTTGTGAACTCCTCGCCTAGGCCCTGCAGGAGCTCCTGTAGGAGATGGAAGAGTGGTCCTAGCCTGACACACTCACTATACATGTGAAACACTGTTTCCTCTGCAGAGCAGAAACAGCACTCTGAGCTAATGCTAGCATCAACTCTGTGGAGAATCCTGCCGGTGGACACAATACAGTGCAGGATCCTCCACTGCAGGTCCCCCGCTCTCTTGGTGAGGGGCAGTTTATACAGCACCCTCCATACTGGCCTGCACCCCTCCTTTACCTCCAGACATGCCCTCCATCTTGAATCCACCAACCCCCTCAACTGGTGGGAATGTGATGCCTTCACACAAATTTGGTAGATCTTCTTACTCTCTGCTGTATGAAGAGTTAGATGTTTAACTGTGTCTAGGTTTAATAACATTCCCTCGTTTCCTACACCCTCCTCTCCTTCACCTACTGCTGGACACACTAGCAGCCCTGGAAAGATGAAGTCTTGTCTCTGCCCTGTGCCGCTGGACATCTCCTCTCTCACAGCCTCCCTGAGCTCGGGGGAAAGACAACTTCTCAGTTCACTGACCATTTTCTCTGCCAGTCTCTCAGAGTGCCAGCCCAGCCGCCCAGCCAGCTGTGTAGCAGTCAGCCAGCAGGAGAGCTCAAAGTTGATAAGATGTCTCAGCCTGGTCACTCCTGCCCTCACAAAGCTGGCACAGAGCGTCATTGACTGAAAGAAACGTACAGGGAAGAGCGGATTGAAAAATAGGGGCTCCTCCAACAGGACCCTGCCTGTCAGGGACCCCTCATCTCTCGCCACCCTCACTGCCCTCCAGGCATCTAAAACACTCAAGTAAAAAGAAGAGAGACCTACTTTAGCTAGTCTGGCACTCTCAATTAAAAACAGGTGTTTGTCTATCCCCAGCCCCCCTACTCTGCTGAGGAAAAAACAAGCTAGCCTCTTCCAATGAGCCTCCTCCCCAGCGTACAGGAGCCTCTGAACCGCCTGCAGTCTGAAGGCTGCCACCCTGCTGGCAATGCAGACCAACCCCTGCCCCCCTTCATCAGTGGGGAGATACAGGACCGCTGGCCTCAGCCAATGTCTCCCGCTCCAGAAAAACTCCAGCAGTATTCTTTGGATCTCCTGCACCATGCCCCGGGGAGGGTTCAGACACACCAGCCTGTGCCACAGCATGGAGGCCACCAGATTATTAATCACTAGGACCCTTCCCCTAAAGGACAGCTGGGCCAGCAGTCCCCTCCATCTCTGCAGCCGCCCCCTCACCCTGTCCACTAGGCCCTCCCAATTTTTCTGCATATATATCTCCACTCCAAAAAACACCCCCAGCACTTTTATACCTGTCCTGTCCCATCTCAGCGCCTCAGGCAGGACAGGGGGGGTGCAATCATGCCAACTGCCTGACAGGAAGGTGTCACACTTTGCCCAGTTAACTCTTGCTGTAGAGGCTCCTTGGAATGTGTGCAGGCTCTGCTGTAGTGCCTTGATGTCTCCGTCACTGCACACAAACACGTTCACATCGTCTGCATAAGCGGACACCTTCACTGCGACAGAGGAGGGTGAGGAGGGCACTGCCCAGCCAACCAGCCGGCCCCTCAGCAGGTGCAGCAGGGGCTCTATGGCCAGTGAATAAAGCATTCCAGACAGGGAGCAGCCCTGCCTAATACCCCTGCACACTGGGAAGGGCTGACTCAGCCCATTGTTAATCTTTAAAATGCTAAAAACATTCCAATATAAAAGCTGGATATAAGAAATAAAAACAGGGCCAAACCCGAAGGCTTCCAGGGTTTTAAAAAGGTATGTGTGGTCGACCCTGTCAAACGCTTTCTCCTGATCTAAAGAAACCAGACCAACATTCAAATCGCATGTCTTAGCCATTGATAAAAAGTCTCTAATTAAAAACAAATTATCAAAAATGGAACGTCCCGGTATGCAGTAAGTTTGGTCCGTGTGTATTACAGCTCCTATACACATTTTTAGTCTATTGGCCAGACATTTTGAAATAATTTTAAAATCAGAACATAAAAGCGAAACAGGTCTCCAGTTTTTGAGTAAACACAGGTCTCCTTTCTTGGGCAGTAGTGTGATTACTGCCCTCCTGCAGCTGAGGGGCAGTTCTTTATCTCGGAGGCTCTCTCCCAGCACCTGCAAAAAGTCCTCACCAATCACAGTCCAGAAATTTTTAAAAAATTCAGTGGGCAGTCCATCAATGCCAGGAGCTTTTCCACTTGAAAGCTGTGTAACAGCAGTGGTCAGCTCCTGATATGTTAGTGGCTTGTCTAATTGGTTCTGTTCTTCCTCGCTCAGGGTGGGCAAATCCTGGAGCAGCAGGTCTGTATCCTTCTGCTCACAAGGCTCTTTGCTGTATAGTTCAGAATAGAATTTTACTGCCTCCCTGCTGATCTCCTCCCGGCTGTACAGCTCCCTGCCGCAAGGCGTCCGGACGCAGTGCATCTTCCGGCTGTCTGCTCTCCTCCTCTCCAAGCCAAAAAAGAAACTGGAGGGGGTGTCCATGTCTTTAAGCTCTATGAAGCGAGAGCGCACCAGCGCCCCCTTCACTCTTTCCTTCAGCAGGCTGCCCAGCATGTGTTTCTGCTCCCTCAGCGTTTGCAGGGTCTGCTCCTGGTGGTCTGTGTCCAGGCTGCTCTCTAACTGGAGAATTTTCAACTCCAGCTCTCTCACTGCTGCGTTCAGTGACCCGGTTGAATTGAGTGTGTACTGCTGGCAAAAGATTTTAATCTGCGTTTTGCCAATGTCCCACCACTGCCTAATATTTTTATAATTTGTTTTTTCTTTTTTCCAAATGTTCCAAAAATCATTGAACTGTTTTACAAAAAGTGTGTCCTGTAATAGCTTTAAATTAAAATGCCAGTAGGAGGTGCTGTGAGAGTCAGTGGTGAGTATTACTGTAACTAACAGGCAGTGGTGGTCAGAGAGGCTACTGGGGATGATATTGGCTTTAATGAATTTATTCAAATGTGTGTGTGATGTGTAGAGGCGGTCTAACCTGGCTCTATATATTTGTTGTGCGCGACAATGAGACCAGGTGTACTGTCTTGCATTGGGGTGCAGACACCTCCAGACATCAACCAGGCCACTGAACTGAAAAACTGCAGCTAATTCACTTGAGGATTGGGGATTGGGTTCCTCATTATTTCTATCCATTGTAAAATCAATAGTGCAGTTAAAATCTCCTCCCACCACCACCACATCATCATTATCAATATTTAAAAGAGCTTGCTTTAATTTATTAAAAATTAAAATGCGTTCCCTTCCTTTATTTGGTGCATAAATATTAATAAAAACAAATTCAGTACCACCCAACCTTGCTCTCACTTTTAATAACCTCCCCTTTTCAATTTCTTCAATATCTAAAATTGTTGCTCCTAGGCTGGGCTTAAATAAAATTGCCACTCCTGCACTGGTGCTTGAGCCGTGGCTCAGCACACACGGCCCCCTCCACTCTGCCAGCCACGCCGCCTCATTCTCCCTGTCTGAGTGCGTCTCCTGCAGCAGCGCGACCCCCGCCCGCTTCTGCTCTAAAAACTCACACAGCTGCGCTCTTTTAAAAGACTGTCTGCAGCCATTCACGTTAAAAGAAATAAAAACGCACTTTTCCATAGCGGCTAAAAAAAATAAAACTGACAGAGTAAAACAAGCAACAATAAAAAAATTCTTAAAAGAAGTATCCATTTTTAAAATTATTATTTGGCAACATTAGCGATCTTTTTCTTAATTATTTGAACATATTTTTTAAGACGGTACCTTTTTTGCTGGTCAAACTCCTCTAATGTTGCCTTTCGTGTGACGATGTGTGCTGAGTGGAGGAATAATCTCAGATCTGGGAAGAAGTTTTCAATTTCAACTCCCCTTTTCCCTTTTGTACTCTCCATAAACTGTTTAAATTCATCTAGGGTATAGATTTTTTTCCCCCTGTTAACGGGTTGGCTATCGGGGATGTCAGAGATAAGCGAGGAGTCAGAGAGCTCCCCCTCCATTTCCTCTGCTCCGTCCTCGCTGTCTGCTCCGCCGTCCACGGCTGCCTTCTCCTCCGCGGCTCTCTCCACCTCTACAGCGCCGCTCTCCTCTCCTCCTCCCAGCACAGCCACAGCCGTCACCGCTGCCTCTGCCTCCGCTTGCTGGGGTTCAGAGAGAGAAGAGCGCTGCACCGCGCCGGGTTGTAAGCCCGTCGCCGTGCCGCTCCCCTCTCCCTCCATATCAGGAGGGACAGACCCCCCTGCCTGAGACTGCAGGCTCCCCTCCAGCACAGGCTCGGGGCTCTGCTCCGTCCCCCGCTCGCTGTTAGGCAGATCTGCAACTTCTTTGTTTTTTTGTTTTTTAAGTCTTTTTTTAGCTACCATCACAAAACCCTCATCATTTTCGGTAGTTTTATTTTGTGACGGACCGTGGCTGAGTCTCTTCAGCCTCGGCTGTGGTGTGGGCGGCTTCATCCCGATCGGCGGCTCCCTGGTCTCTGCAGACTCCGGCTGGCGCTGCAATGGGGGAGCCGCCTCATCCTCCCGCTCACCCCCAACATCCCCAGCCTCCTCCCTGCCATCAGTACCCTGCTCCTGCCTTTCCTCATCTTTGTTTTTTCTCGGGCAGGCTCTCCTCTGGTGTCCCTGTTCCCCACAGTTAAAACACCGCATTGTATCCGAGCTGACAAACACTACACAGCCCGTCCCTTCCACACTGAAGCTCCAAGCAACATCAATCACCTCCCCCGGGTTATTCAGCAGCAAAAACGCCTGTCTCCGAAAAGACAGGACGTGCTTAACATTTGTATTTCTGCACCCTAATGGTATATTTTTAATTGGGGACACCAGTTTGCCATATCGGGCAAGTTCATTTGCCAAGGTCTCGTTTTTTAAAAACGGCGGCACATTAGACATGATTACCTTGGTAACAGGGGTTACTAAGGGGGATACTTGAATAAAATCTCCTTTCACTGAAAAACCTTCCTCCACTAGCTGATTGACCAGCGATACCTCTTTTAAAAACACGACAAACCTTTTATTCATCCGGGATGCCGATATTATATTGTCACACCCGACCACCTCTCCCACTGCCAGCAGGCACTCCTCCACCGACACGCCGGCATCGGGCAAGCAGCTGACCCCGTGTCGGCGGCTGAGAGCCCCCAGCCCTCCAGAGTGAGATCCCATAACGGGACCTACACACACACACACTACTCTATACACGGGAAAGTACAAACAAAGCAACGAAACAAAGATATATAAACGAACTAAACAATTAACAATTAAATATATAAATTTGCAAAAAATATAGTAGCGAAAACACTCTCCTACCGCACCAGCGTTCAAACGCTACCGCCTCTCCGCAAGCTCTTCCCACAATCCCACAATCCTCAGCGCGCGCGAGAGAGAGAGAGAGAGAGAGAGAGAGAGAGAGAGAGAGAGAGAGAGAGAGAGAGAGAGAGAGAGAGAGAGAGAGTGCGTGAGCATGTTTTGATATCGTCATTCAACTAACGTTAGCTAATCACTTCAATTTGGCTTTAGGTGACTAAAGCATAATAGCAACCAAAAAAATAAAGATGGACATAAGGAAGTTTTTTTTTTACAAAAAGTCAAAGTGTAAGTAGGAAGATGTTATTAAAGTAATAAACACAATTGATAATGATTCTCATAGCAAATGAAAAAATAATTTACTAATACTTTCTCTCTAAACAGCATGCATCAATTTATCATTTTATCAGGCGAGTGAAGCAGTGCAGCCTGGTAAAAGCAGTACAGAGGCAGGTGGAGCAACAGGGTCGCAGGTGGGGTCTGTAATGGCTTAGTGATTATAACAGTGAAAGTGTTAGACTCAGTTTTGAGATATATTATTGTTTGAGGCACATTGTGATATAATAGTAGGCTAATGCTGTATAGTAATACTCAGCAAATAAAGTTAGCATAGCCATATATTTTCTCTCTATATGGCATGCATCAATTTATTATTTTATCAGGTGAATGAAGCAATGCACCTAGGTACGAGCAGCAGCACAGACACAGGAGTGGCAGGCAGAGCACGTGAGCGTGCATGTGCTCATGCTTGTAGCGCCAGGGGTATTGGTAGCTTACAGTAAGGCTGGGATAGGTTATAATTCAGGTTATTAGTAATTCTACAGCAGGGAT